>NC_136992.1:24497791-24580124 GCF_032717465.1 Coenobita brevimanus
TTATTAGGCAGAGGTAAGAACACTTACACTTACAGTATTATGGGTTTTGTTGTCAGACTCCAGGCCTAGTTGCGTACCCATATCCCATACTTTTCCAGAATTTGTCGAGTCAGTTCTTGAAAACAGTAACAGATTCAGCTTGGACTACATATTCAGGAAGCCTATTCCAGTCATTCCCTACCTATTGAGTAAAAAAGTCTGATCCTACTAAGAGTCTACTTCTCATCTTCTTAATCTTGAAACTATGGCCTCTTATTGTCCCTCCTGTTTCATACGAAAAAAGTTGACCTCTGTTTACATTCTCCAGCTTCTTGGTTATTTTGAAGGCTTTTATTAGGTCTCCTCTCTTTCTCCTGATAAAAAGCGAATACAAGTTAAGAAACTTCAGCCTTTCTTCATACATAAGATGACCACATTCCCCTACAGCCTTTGTAGCTCTTCTCTGAACTTGCTTTAACATGTCTATATCCTTGGCCAAATAGGGACTCCAAGCCTGGACTGAGGTTTCCATGTGTGCTCTCACATACCCTGGATATACTTTCTTGAATATGCCTGCATCCATATGCTTCAAGCTATTCTTCAGTCTCCTCATTGTGGATGTTGCCTTTACTGCTACTACTTGGCACTGTTTGGATGGCTTCAGGTCATTTGTTATATAGATCCCCAGATCTTTCTCCTTTGTTGTTGTTTTTATTTCATGCAGGACTTCTTCATCTCCTATACATTCATTCATGTGATATACTTTACCTTCATTCTGTCTGCCAATATGCATTACTTTACACTTATTTGCATTAAACTTCTATCTATCTGTCTATCTCTTGCCAGACACCATAATCCCATAAGGGATGGCTATTTGACTTTGAGTTATTTGTTTTACAGGGAGAGTCACTAACCCTCTACCAACCCATTTGCTGACACGTAGGGAGCACGTATGGTGTGGTTATATAGTTACCACCCAGCATTGTAAATGGTTTCTTGGCTTTCAGGAAACCACTTGGTTTGTCACTCAGTGTAAAACCACCTGTAAAGGAAAGAAAATAAGAAGTGACAGGAAAGATGGGAGAAATAGGAAGAGAGGTGGGCAGGCACAGAAAAAAAGGTCTAAGGAAGAAGTAGGCAGCACTATATCAAGTGAGTGGATGATGTTCACCACCACCTACCACTTCATAAGCCATTTGTCTGACCATTTACATAATTGAAATATGTCTTCTTGTAACATGTCTTGGTCTTCCTTTGTTGTGGCTCTACTGTACACTTTTGTGTCATCAGCAAACATCTTGATTTGTGACTGTATTTGCTGTGGCAGATCATTGACAAATAATATGAACAGTAATGTACCTAACACAGAGCCCTGTGGAACACTGCTCTTGACTGGTGCCCAGTATGACATTGCACCACTGACCACAACTCTGTCTTCTGTTGCTTAGAAAGTCCTCTATCTATCAATCTGTCTATTGCCAGACGCCTTAATCCCTTAAACGGGGTGGCCACAAACAAATTGCCTCCACGTCACCCTGTCCTCTGCTGTTTCACTGCCCTGCTCTCAATTTACACTCCCCTCTCTCATATAAACTCAATCCTCGTAAATCACGTGTTCATAAATCACGGATTCGTAAATCACGGCTATGTGGCCGTCAGACTGCCGGCAACCTTAAATCACTGTTAAGTCACGAAAATTGCGGACCTAGACACCTATCTATCTATCTATCTATTGCCAGACGCCTCAATCCCGTTTGGGGTGGCCACAAACAAATCGCCTCCAAGTCGCCCTGTCCCCCGCCATTTCACTGCCCTGCTCCCAACTCACACCCCCCTCTCTCATATACCTCTCCACCCCATCCCTCCATCTCATCCTCGGCCTCCCCCTCCCTCTTCCCCCCTCCACCTCACTCACATACACTCTCTTCGTCAGTCTTTCACCCTCCATCCTCTCCACATGGCCAAACCACCTCAGTGTGTTCCTCATAACACTCCCAATCACATCCACATCAACACCACAACGTTCCTTTATATCCTCATTCGTCAGCCTATCTCTCCACGTGACTCCACAGGCTCCTCTTAAATAACTCATTTCCACTGCTCTCACTCTTGACTTGTGTCCTTCCAACAACGTCCAAGCTTCACTTCCGTACGTTAGAGTTGGTATCACAATACTGTCATGTAGTAACTTTTTCACTTCCATGCTCACTTCCCTGTTTCTTATCACTGCTTTAAAAGAACCAGCAACCTTTCTTCCCTGCTGTACCCTTTCAAGCACTTCACCCTCCAAACCTCCATCCTTACTCATCACACTACCCAAGTACTTAAACGTACCCACATTTTCCAATTCCTCACCATCCAACCTCGCTGTACATTCACTGACTTCACCTCTCTCAAAGACCATCACTTTACTCTTCCCTACATTCACCTTCAGATTCCGTTTCTTACACACTCTCTCAAACTCATCCACCAAGCCTTGCAGCTCCCCTTCGTCTTCACTCAACAACACAGTATCATCTGCAAACAACAGTACAGGGAGTTTCCAAACATTATCCTCTCTCACCAGGGCCACTCCAACATCCACTACCCTACCTTGTACCTCTTTTATTACTCCATCCATGTACAGATTGAATAACCACGGAGACATGACACATCCCTGTTTCAACCCAACTTTCAAAGAGAAAAATTCACTTAGTTCGCCATCCACACGCACTGCAGCCTTCGCACCTTCGTACATACTCTTCACAGCATTCAACAACTTCCCATCTACTCCATATATTCTTAACACTTTCCACAATCCTTGTCTATCCACCCTGTCATATGCTTTCTCCAAATCCATGAAAGCCGCATACAACTTCTTTCCCTTCTCTAGAAACTTTTCCACTAAAGATCTAAGACTGAATATCTGATCTACTCAGCCTCTTCCCTTCCTAAAGCCTCCCTGTTCTTCTCCAACTAATTTCTCTGTTCTTTCTCTAACTCTGTCAATAAGTATCCTGCCATACACTTTTCCTATTATACTAAGAAGACAAATGCCCCTATGATTACCACACACTTCTTTTTCCCCTTTTCCTTTGTACAAGGGAATAATTATTAGACACCTAAGTGGGCCTTTTCTGAGGAGAACTGTAGACCGCGCCATTCAAACTGAAAATCACGACCCAACAACCAATCACCGCACGTTCTTGGTGGCATGTGTGCATACTAATGCCACCATGCTGTTGTTGTTCTTGTCCCGCCAGTCCGCACACTACAGACCGTCGCCGTGGAGTACGAGAGCTACCTGCCTTTTTTGTGCAACTTCCCCGCGCCTCCTACCTGCCATGGCCCCTCCCGACCCCCCAATGAAGCTCTCTAAGCAGTATGGCGTCAAGAAGCTGCTGCCGTTGTTGTACAGTCAATGTTTAGAGCTCATTTGTCGTGTTGAGAGGGGAGAGAAATTTTCAAAGCTGGCGAAAGAGTTTGGGAAGAACAAGTGCTGAGAGGTTCTAAGTTCTTCCCAACACCGCCCCACTCCATTCACTTTAGCAATTTCATCATAGGATTAAGGTGAGATCCCTTAACATGGCTTATTTTTATTTAATACATGCACTGAATATTTCTAAATTTGTATGTTTGTGTTTGATGGTGCCTAGATAGGTGTAGGTAGGGTGCTGTGGGGACGTGTTGGCCAAAGTCTAGACCCAAATTAATTTTTCACATAAGAGTTGTTATTCATAAATCACGGGATTCGTAAATCACGGCAGTGGTCCAGACCCAAATTGCCGCAATTTAGGAGGATTGAGTGTACCTCTCCACTCCATCCCACCATCTCATCCATGGCCTTCCCCTCCCTCTCTCCCCCTCCACCTCACTCACATACACTCCTTGTCAGTGTCTCACTCTCCATTCTCGTCACATGGCCAAACTACCTCAGTGTGCTTCTCCTAATGCTTCCTATCACATCCACATCCACACCACAACACTCCTTCACATCCTAATTTGTCAGTCTGTCAATCCAAGTGACCTCACAGGCTCCTCTTAACTAACTCATTTCCACTGCTCTCTCTCTTGACTTGTGTCCCTCCAACAACGTCCATGATTAACTTCCATACATCAGAGGTGGTATCATAATACTGTCATGTAATAACTTTTTCACTTCCATGCTCACTTCCCTGTTTCTTATCACTGCCTTTAAGGAACCAGCAACCTTTCTTCCTTGTTGTACCCTTTCAAGCACTTCACCCTCCAAACTTCCATCCTTACTCATCACACTACCCAAGTACTTAAACACACTCACATTTTTCATTTCCTCCTCATCCAACCTCACTGTGCTTTCACTGGCTTCATTTCTCTCGAAGACCATAACTTTACTCATCCCTACATTCACCTTTAGATTCCGTTTCTTACACACTTTCCCAAACTCATTCACCAAACCTTGCAGCTCCCCTTCGTCTTCTCTTAACAACACAGTATCATCTGCAAACGACAGCACAGGTAGCTTCCAAACACTGCCCTCTCTCACTAGGGCTGCCCCAACATCCACTGCCCTACCTTGCATTTCTTTTATAACCCCATCCATGTACAGATTGAACAACCATGGAGACATGACACATCCCTGCTTCAATCCAACCTTCATTTAGAAAAACTCACTCGGTTCACTATCCACATGCACTACAGTCTTAGCACCCTGATACATACTCTTCACGGCCTTCAAAAACTTCCAATCTACCCTATATATTCTTAATACTTTCCACAATCCCTGTTTATCCACCCTGTCAAATGCTTTCTCCAAATCCATGAAGACCACATACAACTTCTTTCCTTCTCTAGAAACTTTTCCACTAAAGATCTAAGAATGAATATATGATCTGCACAACTTCTTCCTTTCCTAAAACCTCCCTGTTCTTCTCCAGCTAATTCCTCTGTTATTTCCCTAACTCTGTCAGTAAGTATCCTACCGTATACTTTTCTTGTTACACTATGAAGACAAATGCCCCTATGAGTACCACACACTTCTTTTTCCCCTTTTCCTTTGTACAGGGGAATAATTATATAATTATATAATGGAAGGGGTGGAAGACGTATGTAAGATATTCACGGAAGAGATAAGCGCAGCGTGTGAGGCGGTTTGTGGAGTGAGGAGGAGATGCAAGGGTGTGCAAGGGACAGCATGGTGGAATGATGAGGTGAAACGAGCTGTGGAACAAAAGAAGAAGGCATATGGTGAATGGTTGGCGAGTAGAGGTAGGGGAGAAGATGAGAGAGAGAAGAGAGAGGTATATGTGAGCAGGAGAAGGGAGGTTAAGAGACTGGTGAAGGAGAGTAAGAAGAAAGTGGATGAAGAGTTTGGGAGGAATCTGAGTTTGAAATGGAGGGAGAGTAAGAAATTGTTTTGGAAGGAGATAAAGAAAGTAAGGCAGTGTGAAAGGGGAAATAGTAGGGGAGTGATGGATAGGAATAATAGATTGTTGGTGGAGAAGAGAGAGAAAGTGAGGAGATGGAAGGAGCACTTTGAGGATTTGTTGAATGTAGAGAGTGAGAGCAGTGTGAGTATAAGTGGTTGGGGAATGGCTGGGAGAAGAAGAGATGAGAGGAGGGAGGAAGAGATCAGTAGGTCGGAAGTAGTGGAAGCGATGAAGAAGATTAAGCTGGGAAAGGCCCCAGGAATTGATGGAGTGTGTGGTGAAATGCTTAGGTATGGGGGTGAGATTGTTGTGGAGTGGATATGGAAGTTGTGTAGATTGGCTTGGGAAGAGGGAAGGGTTCCAGAGGACTGGAAATCAGGTATAATTGTTCCTCTGTACAAAGGAAAAGGGGAGAGAGAAGTATGTGGTAACCATAGGGGTATTTGCCTTCTTAGTGTGACTGGTAAAATATATGGTAGAATACTCATTGATAGGGTTAGGCATATGACAGAGGAGCTAGTTGGAGAAGAACAAGGGGGATTTAGGAAGGGAAAAGGGTGTGTAGACCAGATATTTGTTCTAAGATGTTTAGTGGAGAAGTATCTAGAGAAGGGAAGGAAAGTGTATGCTGCCTTCATGGACTTGGAGAAAGCTTATGACAGAATAGATAGGCAAGGTATGTGGAAGGTATTAAGAATATATGGAGTGGAGGGGAAATTGTTGAGTGCTGTGAAGAGTATGTATGAGGGAGCTAAGGCTACGGTGCGAGTGGATGGTGAGCTGAGTGAGTTCTTTGATCTCAATGTGGGACTGAAACAGGGGTGTGTAATGTCTCCATGGCTGTTTAATATATATATGGATGGGGTTGTAAAGGAGGTTCAAGGTAGGGCAGTGGATGTGGGGGTGGCCCTAATGAATGAGGGTGAGATTTGGAAGCTTCCGGTGTTGCTGTTTGCTGATGATACAGTATTGTTGAGTGAAGATGAATGGGAGTTGCAAGGTTTGGTGAATGAATTTGGGACAGTGTGTAGGAGGAGGAAGCTGAAAGTTAATGTAAACAAAAGTAAAGTTATGGTGTTTGAGAGGAATGAAGTCACTGAGTGTGCAGTGAGGTTGGATGGTGAGGATATGGAGAATGTGAGTGCATTCAAGTACTTGGGTAGTGTGATGAGTAAGGATGGAACTTTGGGGGATGAAGTAAATGAAAGGGTACAGCAGGGAAGGAAGGTTGTTGGTACACTGAAAGCAGTGATGAGAAATAGGGAGGTGAGTATGGAAGTTAAGAAGTCACTGCATGATGGTATTGTGATCCCTACCCTGACGTATGGAAGCGAGGCGTGGACCTTGCAAGAGGGGAACAAGTCAAGAGTGAGAGCAGTGGAAATGAGTTACTTGAGAGGAGCATGTGGAGTGACGTGGAGGGACAGGTTGACGAATGAAGAAGTGAAGGAACGTTGTGGGGTAGATGTGGATGTGGTTGAATATTAGGAGAAATACACTGAGGTGGTTTGGACATGTGGAGAGGATGGAGAATGAAAGACTGACTAAGAGGGTGTATGTAGGTGAGGTGGAGGGAGGGAGAGGGAGGGGTAGACCGAGGATGAGGTGGAGGGATGGAGTTGAGAGGTATATGAGGGAGGGGGGGGTGAGCTGGGGGGAGGGGAGTCAAATGGTGGGTGACAGAGTGACTTGGAGGCGTTTTGTCTGCGGCCACCCTTTGCGGGATTAGGGCGTCGGGCTATAGATAGATAGATAGAACTTTCAATCCTCCGGAACTCTACCTTCCTCCAAGGCCAATCTGCACATCTTCTACATCAATTCTACTACTATCTCTCCCCCATGCTTCAGCATTTCACCACACACTCCATCAATTCCTGTGGCTTTCCCCATTTTGACTTTCTTCATTGCTTCCACAACTTCCATCCTACTGCTTTCTTCCTCTCTTCTGACAGCCCTCCTTCTCCCAACCATTCCCCATCCACTTATACCAGTACTTGCATTACTTTCTTTCTCTATGTTCAACAGTTCCTGCTCACTTTTTCTCCCTTCTCCACTAGTAATCTACCATTTTTATCTTTCACTCACCAGCTAACATTTTTGGCACCCTGTCTTTCTTTACCTCGTTCCAGAACATTTTCTTACCTTCCCTGCACTTTACATTCACGTTCCTTCTAAGTTCCTCATCCACTGTCTTCTTACTCTCTCTTACTAATCGCATCACCTCTCTCTTCCTCTCTACATATAACTTTCTCTTCCGTCTCTCAACTTCTTCCACACCTCTGTTTCTCTTTCACTCACTATATGTTTTCATCTTTTGTGCCACAGCCTCTATCACTTCTTCAGTCCACCATGCTGTTCAGTGCACTCCCTTTCATCGTCTCTTCACCCCACATACCACCTCACATGCTTCACAGATTTCTTCTGTGAATATCTTGCACACACCTTCCACGTCTCCCATCTGCTTCAATCTATACTTACCCAGTCGCTCTTCCACTTCCCTCATATATTTTGCCTTTTTTGCATCCTCTTGTAACTTTTCCACTCTCCTTGTATAGACTACTTCCTCCTGTCCTTCCCTTTTTCTATTTCTCCATTTTGTTTGGACTTTAATTCTGACCACCATCAAGTGGTGGTCAGAAAGTCCACTCCCCCAACCTCTATATACTCTTGCATCCATCATACACCTGCTCATCCTTTCATGAACACACACATAATTAGTCATTGCCTTCCATTTATTCAGTTCACCATCCACCCTTCTCATCACTCGCCATGTATACCTGTGGATCATTTTGTGCCTGAAGAGGGTATTAGCTATCACCATCCCCCTCCTGGCACAACTGTCCACTAAAGCACTGCCATTCTCATCCATCTGTGCAGGCACATCCCACTCACCAACTACTCCATCCACCTTCCCATTGCCTACCTTTCCATTCATATATACTGTGTATATATACAGTAATCCCTCCACTCTCCGATGTAATAGAGTCAAGGCATGTCCGGAAAGTGGTCCCGTCCGGAAAGTGGTCACCTGCCTGCTGGACTGGTACTTAAGGACCCTAACCTAGCCTAACTTTGAAAGCCACCTAAATAACTCTCTACTGGACATGCATAGCACCAATATAAACCTGTTTAGGACCCTATTCACACCAATAATGGACATAAAGCATGAAATAAATGAAAAGGAACCAAAGAATGAGGAATTAGAAGTGACTGTACCTCAGCCAGGATACTTACAGCACGTCTGTGGCTGCCTTCTCAAGGCTTTGGCAGTGGTGAAAATACTCTTGAAGCATGTACAGTAATCCAGTATTGTGCTGCACTTACAGTAATTCTTTGCACTGTGAGTTATAACTGTATAACACTGCACATTGTTAATTGCACCACGCCAGTTTCAACCGCCAGTTTGCACTCCACAGGTAATCCTTTCCACTCAAAATTCTAATTTCTTAACACTGCACAACACTGTAAATTCCCGTGTGGTCTACTGGGGAGGTATTGCAGTTTATTCACTGTTTATTCACAAAAAAAACAAGCACATGTGGCATCCACTGCGATAAGCATCCACGTGCGATCGAAGTTTAGCAGTAACTGTTGGAGTGTTGGTGACGGGGAAACAGAGTTGTCAGATTGCAACAGCCACATTACCAAACTCCTCAGTTTTCGTTACCAAATTTAACTTTTCATTACCAAATCCGTAAAGCTAGCATTTATTCTTCACTTATTTTATATACAAGTGGAAATACATGTAATCACTCTACTTATAATTAACAGCATGTTGATTATTTTTACACTATGTAGGCTAGCAGATTAATCAGAGAGAACAGACAATCCACCATATCCATCCTGTGTATCCTCATACATGTGAAAAATCCATTTGGTAATGCATTATTCTGATTCATTACCAAACTAATTTTTCATTACCAAATTGACCCACATTTGGTAATGAAAAACAGCAAATGGCAACCCTGATGGGAGGGAGGGGGGAGGAAGGAAGGGGTGAAGGGGCAATGGTGTAAACAGCTGTTCGGCGCTGCGCGGCAATTTCAAATTACGGGAGGGGAAAAAATCGTTTTTGGGGGGTATTTTTTTTCTTTTTTTGCCATTTTTGGGATCTGAAGGTCCAGGTCCACAAAGTCCAGTAAGTGAGGTGTCTGGATAGTAAAGGGATTACTGCATATATATATATATATATATATATATATATATATATATATATATATATACATATACAGTAGAACCTCTTTGGTCCGGACCCCTTTAATCCGGATTTCTGTTAATTCGGACAAAATTTAAAAATAATAAGCTCCAAAAATATGTTGAAAGTAATTCTAAAGTAATTTTCAGTATTGGCACGGAAAGCGATCGTCATTCGTTTAGTCTCGGATCACTCTAGGTCGCAACATGGGCGCCTGTTTAAACACATGCTAGCATTCGTCCCATCAACAAGTTCACCAACCATTTATATTTTTATGCTGTATTTCAAAAATTAATCCCCCTTACCATGCCCTTTAATGCAAGAGTAGCTTCTGCAATGAGTAAAGGTGTTAAAAGGAGGAGTTTGCTTACACAAAATGGGTCAGAATATTCTGCAGTGTTTAGTGATTACTATAGGTTATTTTTTGTACTTAAATGTGCTTTACTTGTACATCAGACATTAGCTTCTTGTCCATATGGGCATTATCAATATGCCAAAGATGACAATGTATTTTTTGTCTACATAAGTTTTATTTTCATTCCAAATATTACAGTTTACTTTTTTGCCTACACGTGCCTTAGTCACTTACTGCAATTTAAAATGTAGGCTAGTTTCTTGTCATGGCCTTACCTGTAAATTATGCAATACAAAACTATCGTACATGATTAGTTTGGTTATTTTAGTATCCTTTCATCCTTTGCAGTTACGTAGGGTTGACACATGCCACATATGTTAATAATTAACAAACATACCATATGTAGATAGTTTTTGGTATGAACTGGAGATTACCCTGATGGTCCGGACAATCTGTTAATTAGGACAATCCTTCCCCCCATATAGTTCGAATGAGAGAGGTTCTACTGTATATATATTTCACACAACGTACCCCACTACGTTACAGGGGTTAGCGCCAGCAAGGGCATGCGGCCAGAAAACTTTGCCCCCTCTACCTAGTGGCGGACTTCTGGGGGGAGGCGTGGCGAGGGTTCCGCCGGCATAGATCATGGGTCCAGGGCGAGATGGGGCTCGGGCTTGTGCTAGAGGGTACAGGGCATTGCCGTTCCCAGGCTGCCGCTTCCGCCTAATAGAGAGGAGCCCGAACCTGGGAGTAGGCCCCAGGAGGCTGCCCTATCAGTGGGTGTATACTTTAATGGCAGGATAGTTGCAGTGCCAAGGCGCGCTTGGAGGGTGTCCCTGCAGCTGTCCTGGCAGGGTGCCCCGAGGCCACTACCACAGCCACTGGTAAGCTGGTGGGCTAGGGGTCCCAGATCCATTGCCTGGACCTGGGACTGCGCTGTGAGTTAGGCCTGTGCTATGTCTATCCCCCTTTATTAATACGGAAGATGACAAAACAAAATAAGTTTCAAAGCAAGCCTGAGGACAGTAAATCACCCAAGGGGATGAGGGTGGGTTCATGGAGTGTAGGAAGTTTGAGGGGAAGAGCGGGGAAAGTCGTTGAGGCATTCAGTAGGAGGTGGGTGGATGTGGCTTGTGTGCAGGAAATCCGGTACAGGGGTGGATCAGCCAGAAAGATTGTTGGGAAGGACTGTTGCTATAAGTTGTTTTGGCAGGGGAGGACAGACGGATATGGAGGTGTTGGTGTGATGGTTGCGGAGAAATGGGTGGAATATATTATGAATGTTTTGAGAGTAAGCAATAGGATATTGGTAGTGAAAATTCTGTTGGGTAGAAAGATAGCTGCGATTATATCGGCATATGCTTCACAGGCAGGATTGGATGAAGCAGAGAAAGATTGATTTTGGGATGATTTAATACGTGTAGTGGGTGGTATGCGGGATGATGAAATAGTGATTTTGGGAGGGGACTTAAATGGTCATGTAGGTGAAGCAGCACAAGGTTATGAAGGAGTGCATGGGGGATGTGCGTATGGTATAAGGAATGCAGAAGGGGAAAGGATACTCGAGTTTGGGGAGGGAACGGAGATGATTGTGTGCAACACATATTTTAGAAAAAGAGACAGTAGGTTAATTATGTATGAGTCTGGGGGAAATAGCAGCCAGATAGGTTATTTCTGGTTAGGAGGGCCGATAGGAGTTTAGTGAGGGATGTTGAAGTCATAGGAAGTGACGAGTGTGTGCAGCAGCACAAACTATGGATTTGTGATATGGTGCTTAAAGAACAAGTGATGAAAAAGAGGACTTATGTACCTAGGAGGAAAATGTGGAAGCTGAAAAACCAAGCAGTAAGGGATGCCATCTATAGCGAGTTGAGGAGAATGGTGGCTGAACAGGGAGCTGTAGACAGAGACGTTAATGAACAGTACAGAGCCCTCAAGAACAATTTCTTGAGAGTTACTGATGTAACATGCGGTTGGACAAGAGGACCACCAAGACATAAAGTAACTTGGTGGTGGGATGAGAGTGTAGAAGCTGCAGTTGAGGAGAAAAGGAGGCTTTTCCGGGAATGGAAGAAGGGTGGTAGCAAAGAGGAATATTTGGCTGGCAAGCGGAGGGCTAGAAGAGAGGTATACAGGGCAAAGTCTGAGTCACAGACTATTACTTGATAACCTAAATCATGGGGACAGGAAAAATATATTTAGGGTGGCAGGTCAGGTGAAGAGGGATAATTGGGATATTATAGGTGAGCAGTGTGTGAAGAATGATGAAGGACGGGTAGTGGTGAACAGTGAGGATATTAAAGATGCATGGAGAGAGCATTATAACCGGTTGTTGAATGAGTAGTTTGACTGGGACAGGGAAGGTTTGGAGCCAGCAGATCCAGTGTCTGGCCCTTGGCCTTTGATTGATGCTGCTACTGTGAGTGAGGCAATAGGCAGGATGAAGGTGGGGAAGCCAGCAGGGTTGACTGCCGAAATGTTGAAGGCCTCAGGCAATATAGGGGTGAGGTTAGTCACTGACCTGATAAATCTATCTATCTATTGCCAGACGCCTCAATCCCATTTGGGGTGGCCACAAACAAATCGCCTCCAAGTCGCCCTGTCCCCCGCCATTTCACTCCCCTGCTCCCACCTCACACCCCCTCTCTCATATACCTCTCCACCCCATCTCTCCATCTCATCCTCGGCCTCCCCCTCCCTCTTTCCCCCTCCACCTCACTCACATACACTCTCTTCGTCAGTCTTTCACCCTCCATCCTCTCCACATGGCCAAACCACCTCAGTGTGTTCCTCATAACGCTTCCTATCACATCCACATCAACACCACAACGCTCCTTTATATCCTCATTCGTCAGCCTGTCTCTCCATGTGACTCCACAGGCTCCTCTTAAATAACTCATTTCCACGGCTCTCACTCTTGACTTGTGTCCTTCCAACAACGTCCAAGCTTCACTTCCGTACGTTAGAGTTGGTATCACAATACTGTCATGTAGTAACTTTTTCACTTCCATGCTCACTTCCCTGTTTCTTATCACTGCTTTAAAAGAACCAGCAACCTTTCTTCCCTGCTGTACCCTTTCAAGCACTTCACCCTCCAAACGTCCATCCTTACTCATCACACTACCCAAGTACTTAAACGTACTCACATTTTCCAGTTCCTCACCATCCAACCTCACTGTACATTCACTGACTTCACCTCTCTCAAAGACCATCACTTTACTCTTCCCTACATTCACCTTTAGATTCCGTTTCTTACACACTCTCTCAAACTCATCCACCAAGCCTTGCAGCTCCCCTTCGTCTTCACTCAACAACACAGTATCATCTGCAAACAACAGTACAGGGAGTTTCCAAACACTATCCTCTCTCACCAGGGCCACTCCAACATCCACTACCCTACCTTGTACCTCTTTTATTACCCAATCCATGTACAGATTGAACAACCATGGAGACATGACACATCCCTGTTTCAACCCAAGTTTCAAAGAGAAAAATTCACTTAGTTCACCATCCACACGCACTGCAGCCTTCGCACCATCGTACATACTCTTCACAGCATTCAACAACTTCCCATCTACTCCATATATTTTTAACACTTTCCACAATCCTATTCTATCCACCCTGTCATATGCTTTCTCCAAATCCATGAAAGCCGCATACAACTTCTTTCCCTTCTCTAGAAACTTTCCACTAAAGATCTGAGAATGAATATCTGATCTACACAACCTCTTCCCTTCCTAAAGCCTCCCTGTTCTTCTCCAACTAATTTCTCTGTTCTTTCTCTAACTCTGTCAATAAGTATCCTACCATACACTTTTCCTATTATACTAAGAAGACAAATGCCCCTATGATTACCACACACCTGATAAATATGATTATTTATGAGTGTGTTGTCCCAGATGATTGGCTGAAGAGTGTAATTGTAAATGTGTATAAAGGGAAGGGTGATGCCCTGGATAGAGGAAATTATAGAGGTATAAAGCTTTTAGATCAGATAATGAAGGTAATGGAGAGAGTTTTGGAAGGTATGATAAGAGAAAGAGTGAATATTGATGAGATGCAGTTTGGGTTTATGCCAGGTAGGGGGACCACTGATGCTATATTCATTGTTCGACAGCTTCAGGAAAAATGTATTGGTAGGAGAAGGGATCTTTATTTTGTTTTTGTTGATTTGGAAAAGGCCTTTGATAGAGTCCCTAGAGAGGTGGTGAAGTGGGCAGTGAGAAAGCTTGGCTTGGAGGAGTGGCTGGTTAGAGTGGTTATGGCTATGTATGTGGGTGCTCACACCCAGGTAAGAGTGAATGAAGATTTGAGTGATGAGTTTTCTGTGAATGTTGGTGTGCATCAGGAGTTAGTCTTGAGTCCCATGTTGTTTATCATGGTACTTGAAGCCCTTTCACGTGACTTTAGAAACGGACTCCTGTGGGAGTTGTTGTGTGCTGATGATTTGATGTTGATTGCAGAGAATGAAAGGGAGGCGGAGGAAAGGTTTAGGAAGTGGAGAGATGGTATGGGGCACAAGGGCTTAAGGGTAAATGCAGATAAAACAAAAGTGATGATATCTAGGGTTGGTGGCGGTACTGTCAAAGACGAGGGAGAGTGGTCACGTGCAGTTTGCCACAAGGGCGTGGAAGTAATTCCATCTTGTGCGGTGTTTGTGATAAATGGGTGCATAAGAGATGTAGTGGTATTAGTGGTAGACTGTGAGATAATGCTGATTTTATGTGTATGGCGTGTCGGGGTGAGCAGGTGGAGATTGTCAGACGTGAAAGGATTGAACTTGCTGGTGAATCTCTTGAGTGTGTGGAAGAGTTTTGTTGTTTGGGAGACATGTTGTGTGCTGGAGGTGGGGCTGGAGCTAGCTCTGTGGCTAGGGTGAGAAGTGGTTGGAAGAAGTTGAGGGAGCTCTTGCCTCTCCTGACATTGAGAGGACTCTCCCTATGTGCTAATGGGTCTTAGTATGCAGCATGTGTTAGGAGTGTAATGCTGGATGGTAGTGAGACCTGGGCAGTGAAGGAGGAAGATATTTGCCGGCTCAGACGTACAGAAATGACAGTGATTAGGTGGATGTGTAGTGCGTCCCTGCGTCCAAGGCCTGGAGGGGCTGGGTTTACGATGGAAGAGTTGAGAGGTAGGATGGGACTGGAGTGTATTGGTGTTGTGATGAGGAGAGGTAGATTGAGATGGTTTGGACTTGTGGAGAGGATGGGGGATGATAATTGGGTGAGGAAGGTGAGAAGCATTAATATTGGGGGTGGGGTTATGAGGGGTAGACCGAGCAAGACATGGGACAAGGTCATTAAGTGTGACCTCAGGGTTAAGGGACTGAACAGGGAGGCTGCAATGCATCGTGCAGCGTGGAGAGCCACCATTAGGTGACCAAGGCTGACACATGCAAGCATGGTGGACCCTTTAAAAACAAAAACGAAAACGAATATTCAGTAATCCTTCATTATACGATGGGTTTCCGTTCCTGAAAACCCCATCGTAAAGCAATCCATCGTATAGCAATCCCATTATAACATTGAGTCAATGGGGATACATTCCCAGACGTGCCTAAAGTCTCACATGCACACACCTTAGCACTCACATACATGAAATATCCTTATGTTGAAACATTTAAAGTAACACATTAATAGTGAATAAAGAGAAAAAAAACATGAAAACTACAGTATACAGTAGATCTTACCTTTACTGAAGCAAGCAACGGTTGTTTATGTGGTTCCTAGACAATTCGCCATGAAGTCGACAATTCGCCTTCATAATATGGACGTTTGAAGAGGTACAAGTACAGTACTAAAGAAGTAATGTACTTCCCAAATAAACTGATATGAAAATAAACGACGGGGAATCATCCTGACGACGAAAAGTCCCGATGGCGAATTGTCTTGTTATTGTTGTGATGGTGAATTGACTTGATGGCGAATTATCCCGAAACATTTATATAGACGTAATATGAAGATTATTTGTATAATTCCAAAGTATGTCGATCATTCACTTAAGGTAATTAGGCATTTATATAAATGCCAATGTCTCGTATGTAGCCTTATGCTAAAATGAAGGATCGATCATAAATCAGATTCACGTTTTAATATATTATTATTTTTCATTTAATGCCCATGATTTGATGTCATATTTTACATTTACTATATAAACAATAAACCACCATCACTTTTATAACTTACATAATTAACCCTTACACGCGGGCATGTTTACCGATGTTTTGCGTGTGCCGCTGGGTTATTCTGGCTCCAACAGACTCTCAAAAAATATTTGCCAAAAATCAGTTATTAGTCCTAGAATATTAAAATTACTTATGCTTATGGCACATCCCTTCAGCTTTCTCCTGGAATGTTTGTTGAGCCTTCGTCAGTTACCGTAGGACTTGTGGAGACCTTTGAAGTTGGGTAACGAAGTCTCCACTTTACACTTCCCGACAACCCGTAATGTGATTACCACAGCGAGATATTAACACTATAAACACTACTCTATGATTTTCAAGTAGTTTGGGATCCATACTTCAAAAAAAAACCCACTGTGAAAGCAATGAAAATTATGAGCGCGTCTGACCGTCGCACTTGCGCTAGTTCGCTCTTGGTACTCTTGTCATTTATTATTCATAAAACCCCTCACACTTTATATTTCTGTTACTATATAACACATATATATCTACAGTCTTTATCCATAAGTTTCCTTCAGTAGTATTAGTTTATTGTCACTGTAGGGATTCAATTTCTTTCAGTAAAATACGTAGCATTCACTTTCTCGTCCTGTATACTAGCATTGAGAGTGAATGTCACTTTCATCTTCACTCTCATAACTCATAGTATTCAGACATGCTAGAGTGAAACTTTCACTTTCATTACTCCTAGGGTATATACTCGTATTCTTATAATACTACTCATTTACATTTCTATTTATGTTCTCTATTTTATTTACGTTATTTACTATCTATCTATCTATCTATTGCCAGAAGCCTCAATCCCGTTTGGGGTGGCCACAAACAAATCGCCTCCAAGTTGCCCTGTCCCCCGCCATTTCACTGCCCTGCTCCCAGCTCACACCCCCCTCTCTCATATACCTCTCCACCCCATCCCTCCATCTCATCCTCGGCCTCCCCTTCCCTCTTCCCCCCTCCACCTCACTCACATACACTCTCTTCATCAGTCTTTCACCCTCCATCCTCTCCACATGGCCAAACCACCTCAGTGTGTTCCTCATAACGCTTCCTATCACATCCACATCCACACCACAACGCTCCTTTATATCCTCATTCGTCAGCCTGTCTCTCCATGTGACTCCACAGGCTCCTCTTAAATAACTCATTTCCACTGCTCTCACTCTTGACTTGTGTCCTTCCAACAACGTCCAAGCTTCACTTCCATACGTTAGAGTTGGTATCACAATACTGTCATGTAGCAACTTTTTCACTTCCATGCTCATTTCCCTGTTTCTTATCACTGCTTTCAAAGAACCAGCAACCTTTGTTTCCAGCTGTACCCTTTCAAGCACTTCACCCTCCAAACCTCCATCCTTACTCATCACACTATCCAAGTACTTAAACGTACTCACATTTTCCAATTCCTCACCATCCAACCTCGCTGTACATTCACTGACTTCACCTCTCTCAAAGACCATCACTTTACTCTTCGCTATATTCACCTTTAGATTCCGTTTCTTACACACTCTCCCAAACTCATCCACCAAGCCTTGCAACTCCCCTTCGTCTTCACTCAACAACACAGTATCATCTGCAAACAACAGTACAGAGATTTTCCAGGCACTATCCTCTCTCACCAGGGCCACTCCAACATCCACTACCCTACCTTGTACCTCTTTTTTTACCCCATCCATGTACAGATTGAACAACCATGGAGACATGACACATCCCTGTTATTTACATTTCTGTTTTATTTACACTGTGTTAGACACTGTCACTTGAAGTAGCTTATAAAACTATTTTCCATTGTTCACGTATATTTACATTCATTACTTTCACTTGCTGTTTACACATTATTTACAATTCCACTTGCACTGTTTTACTCAATAGAAAGATCGTAGTCACTCTTTTATCAATTGTCAGCCCTTTACCTCTTTCCACACGAGGTTTAGCAGGGGGTAAAGGTCACAGGGCCCTATGCATGGGGGTGAAAAAGTCCCTGAAGTCAGCAAGAGGAAACAGACGTACCTCCACTTTGGAAGATGAGAGTGAACTGATAAGGGAGGGCCGAGGTAGAGACCTACTTAGGGGATATTCAGTGCTACCAACGTTAGCTCTTGAAACAGCTATGTATAGCACTGAAATGATTGGCAGGAAATCTAGACAATACATTATAAATTAGGTAGTTCCAGGTGAATGTAAATATCACTTAGGCTTCTCCCTTCCCTCCTTATATGTATATTTATTACGAAAATAGATTATACGACGTATTTCAAGGGGAAAAAAACAGCGAAAATTAGCGAACGAGTGCATGTGAGGTGTTGTCAGGTGATAATTAGCCAATTCCAGGTGTATGGCACTCTCACTTACCTTATTTCTCTCTTGTATATATTATTTGGTATAAGAATAGGGCATAGGGCTTATTTCAATGGATGAAATCAGTGAAAAATTCCAGGGAAGATTTACTTAGCGTAGCACGGCCGGGCAGGCGAGAGGATAGGGTAATGGAGGGGGGGTAGGGAGGGGAGTCAAGAACGGGGAGAAATGGCTAAATTGTCAGCAATGGATGGGAGTACAGATGAGAGTAGGAGTGCTGACTAGTGTTGGACATTGGCAGTACTGATAGATGATACAAGCCCCCACTTGGAAGCCCGGGTGAATTCAAAATAACACAGAATCACAAAAGCGACGCCCTGCGGTATGATCCCTTGCTCTCAAGCGTCACGAAAGTGATGCCTCGCGGTTAAGGGGTTAAAAAACTAGTGTACTTGCTAAATAAACTGATACGTAAATAAATGACGGGGAATCGTCCTGACGGCGAATTGTCCCGACTGGGCCTCACAGTCACAGCCCTCACTCATCAATGTCAGAACTTCCTGGCTGGTCATGGCTGGCTGGCTGGGCAGGGCTAGCTAATGAGGCTGGACCAGTGGACAAGTGTGTGTGGTCCAATGCCGACAGTGTGAGGACGTTTTTGTTGCGTTTGCACATTTGTTGTTCACTGAGCCACGGATGATCCATCGTTGTAGCAAATCGTTCCCATTGTATAGTGGGCATAGGGTACTAAAATTTTGACATTGTATAAGCGAAATATCGTATAAAGAGGCATCGTATAATGCGGGCTTACTGTATACAGTAATCCCTGTAATATCCAGACGCACTGTTTCCGGACATCCCCACTTACCAGACATTTTCGTCCCGGGATCCAATATTCCCAAAATGGGCCAAAAATCGCAAAAAAATTCTTTAAAAGTCCGACTTTTTTTTCCTAACCGTAATTTGAAATTGCCGCACGGCGTCGAACAGCTGTTACACCATGGACTCTTCACCCCTTCCTTCCTCCCCTCTCTCCCTCCCCGGTCAGGGTTGCCATTTGGTATTTTTCATTACCAAATGTGGGCCAATTTGGTAATGAAAAATTCGTTTGGTAATGCATTTGGGGGAGGCGTGGCTCAATTGGTAAAGAGGTGGCCTGCCGTTCTAACGGACGCAGGTTCAAATCCCCGCTGGAGCAGGGAACAGTTTAAGGATTTGAATTTCATTAAATCAGGCTTTACTGATCTACCAGAAGACCCGCCGACATGTCGTAAAAATACCCCCACTAATACCAATACACCAGTCCTGTATGAGACAGCCCTAGCATGTATTCAATATGGACGGTGGGTGTTAACGCCGAAGTGGTGACATGTAGAGGTGTATGGTATGTAGGAGGACTGCTGGGCCTTGATAGCAGGCTGTGAAGCCTATGCCCAGAGTCGGACACATTAAAAAAAAAAAAAAAAAAAAATCAGAATAATACAATACCAAACGGATTTTTCACATGTATGAGGATACGCAGGATGGAGATGGTGGACTGTTTGCTCTCTCTGATTAATTTGGTAGCTTATATTGCATGATAATAATCAACCTGCTGTTAATTTTAAGAAGAGTAATTACATGTATTTCCACTTGTATATATAATTAGTGAAGAATAGATGCTAGCTCTATGAATTTGGTAATGAAAAGTTAAATTTGGTAATGAAAATTGAGGAGTTTGGTAATGTGGCCGTTGCGATCTGGCAACTCTGTTGCCCCATCATCAACAGTCACAGCCTAACTCCGATCGGGAGCAGATGTTTATCGCAATGCAAGCCACATGTGCACATTTTTTGTGAATAAACAGTGAATAAACTGCAATACCTTGCCACTACAACACACGGGAATTTACAGTGTTGTGCAGTGTTAAGAAATTAGAATTTAGAGTGCAAAGGATTAACTGTGGTGTTCAAACTAGTGGTTGAAACCAGTCCAGGAGCCAGGGACTTGTTGTAAGTACCCAGAATGTTTAATATTGTATAAACTCACCTATAAAACCTCATTCTCTGGTTCTTTTGCATTTATTTCAGTCTTTTATGTCCCTTATTGGTGTGATTTGGGTCTTAAATAGGTGCTATGCATGTCCAGAGGGAGTTGTATAAGAGTTTTTTTGAGTTAGGGTCCATAAGTACAAGTCCAGGAGGCTGGGGCCCACTATCCGGACAGGACCACTTTCCAGACATGCCTTTGGCTCTGTTACATCGGATACTGGGGGGGGGGGGATTGCTGTATATATATATATATATATATATATATATATATATATATGTATATACCGGTATATATATACAGTATATACACACAGATGTCTATCATTCTTTCTGTCTATCTATCTAACTATTGTCAGACGCCTTAATCCCGTTCGGGGTGGTCACAAACAAAACGCTTCCACGTCGCCCTGTCCCCCACCATTTCACTGCCCTGCTCCCAGCTCACACCCCCCTCTCTCATATACCTCTCCACCCCATCCCTCCAACTCATCGTCGGCCTCCCCCTCCCTCTCCCCTCCTCCACCTCACTCACATACACTCTTTTCGTCAGTCTTTCACTCTCCATCCTCTCTACATGGCCGAACCACCTCAGTGTATTCCTCCTAATGCTTCCTATCACATCCACATCCACACCACAACGCTCCTTTATATCTTCATTTGTCAGCCTGTCTCTCCATGTGACTCCACAGGCTCCTCTTAACTCATTTCCACTGCTCTCACTCTTGACATGTGCCCTTCCAACTACATCCAAGCTTCACTTCCATATGTTAGAGTTGGTATCACAATACTGTCATGTAGTAACTTTTTCACTTCCATGCTCACTTCCCTGTTTCTTATCACTGCTTTCAAGGAACCAGCAACCTTTCTTCCCTGCTATACCCTTTCAAGCACTTCACCCTCCAAACCTCCATCCTTACTCATCACACTACCCAAGTACTTAAACGTACTCACATTTTCCAATTCCTCACCATCCAACCTCGCTGTACATTCACTGACTTCACCTCTCTCAAAGACCATCACTTTACTCTTCCCTACATTCACCTTTAGATTTTGTTTCTTACACTCTCTCCCAAACTCACCCACCAAGCCTTGCAACTCCCCTTCATCTTCACTCAACAACACAGTATCATTTGCAAACAACAGTACAGGGAGTTTCCAGTCACTACCCTCTCTCACCAGGGCCACTGCAGCATCCACTGCCCTACTTTGTACCTCTTTTATTACCCCATCCATATACAGATTGAACAACCATGGAGACATGTCACATCCCTTTTTCAACCCAACCTTCAAAGAGAAAAATTCACTTGGTTCACCATCCACACGCACTGCAGCCTTCGCACCATCATACATACTCTTCACAGCATTCAACAAATTCCCATCTACTCCATATATTCTTAATACTTTCCACAATCCTTGTCTATCCACCCTGTCATATGCTTTCTCCAAATCCCTAAAAGCCGCATACAACTTCTTTCCCTTCTCTAGAAACTTTTCCACATATATATATATATATATATATATATATATATATATATATATATAATATAATATAATATAATATAATATAATATATATATATATATATATATATATATATTTATATATATATATATATATACAGGTAACTCGCACGGTACACGAGGGTTTCGTTCCTACCGTGCCGTGTTAGGTGCGAAATCGCGTATATTTAAACTACTCCGTATTTTGCTCCCTAGACCCCCCAAATGTGTTGTTTTGCTGTTATCTGTCACTGGAAAGCACTTTAAGTGGTTAGAAGGTTTATTTAATGTTATAACTCACAAATACAGTACTCCTGAGCAAAACTTCAACACACAAATACTGTACGTAAACACAAGGAAACATTCCGACGCCGATCATAGGTAATAAATTAGGTTAACTGGTACCAGTGCTTTAACTTACAAGTACATACCAGAACAGTACATATTTAACTTAGAAATGCAGTACTGTGATATCGAATGATTTCAGTACATAATCTGTTAGGAATGGCTGGAAAAAAAAAATGTTATGAATACATTTTCACCTTTTTGATATATGTTTATGGTAGTTTCGAGTTATTTTTTACGTTATCGTTGTGCCCATGCTTGGAAAAGGGAGCGAAAGAGTTGAATTTTCAGTCCTAAATGAGAAAACTGCACGTCCTCCAAGGCTAGACTCTGCCACGGGAGAATAAAGTGGAGGGTCAGTCCGATTAGCAATAAGGAAGTTGTGTCACAACTTCCAGCTCCCACACCACGAGAATGGCTAAAAATAGAATCGTAATGCAGTTTCAGAACTAACAATAAGTCTAATTATTACGAATACAGATACAAAGCAGAAATAAATACGTTTACAGACAGGGAAAACGTATTTCTTCCGTCATAACATGTTCATCTTTCTCAATTATTTTACGTTCATCTTTATCATTTTACCTTGTTATTTTCGCAATATATATTGCTGTCTCGTAAACAGGGTGGTTGTTTGTGTTTTGCAAGGGAGGAAAAAGGTTGTATTTTCTGTCTGGGTCGAGATAATGGGTGTAACTATGTGTGGTTAGGCATGGCCACGAGCGAAAAAAATCGTACATCCACTCATTACGATAGCCGGTGGTGAACTGACAGATGATACATGAGACGATGAAGTCAAGGTCATGTCCCAGATTTTCGTTCACTTCCCGAAAGTTTTCACAGTTTTCTACAAGTTGCAAACCATTACAGCAAACCTGAGCAAATAGGTAAAGATACCAAGACAAAAATGTATTTTTCTCTTATTATAAGTCTTTAACGAACAAACAAAAAAAGCAATATTCCGACGCCGATCATGGGTAATCATATAAATCAGGTTAACTGGTTACAAGGCTTTATTTAATGCTTTAATTGCTTACAAGTACATACCAGAACAGTAAATATTTAACTTACAAATACAGTACTGTAGAAAAGCAGTACAGTAAGAGTTTAACGAACAAACAAAAAAGGCAATATTCCGACGCCGATCATGGGTAATCATATAATTTGGGTTATCTGGTTACAAGGCTTTATTTAATGCTTTAACTTTATTTAAGTGCTTACAAGTACAGTACATACGAGAACAGTAAATATTTAACTTACAAATACTGAACAGCACTGTGGAAAAAACGAACAAATAAAAAAGGTAATATTCTGACGGCTATCAGGTAAACTGGTTATAAGACTTTATTTCTTGCTTTAACGTTATTTAATAGTACTTTAAGTTGCACATAAACTTACCAGAACAGTACAGTACTGTAAATATTTAACTTACAAATACTGTGCTACTGTACTCGGGAATGTCTCACTCGCTGAATAATTTCCCGCCTAGATCGTCACGTAATAAAAACAAACCGCGCGCTGCGGTGACGTTCGAGGATTTGATCTTTCAAAGGCCTCTCCTGCGTTAATTTGTAGTTTTCATAATGGTTTTTTAATCTTACGTTGTCTTATATGTATCCCAGCCCTTACCGTGTATAATTGCGAGCGCGTTCCGTGAGATCGTGTTCCGTGCGAGTTACCTGTATATATATATATATATATATACACACAGTAATCCCTCCAATATTCAATGTAATAGAGCCATAGGCATGTCCGGATTGTGATCCTGTCCGGATATTGGGTCCCAACCTCCTGAACTTGTACTTATGGATCCTATCTCAGACAAACACCAATACAACTCCCTCTGGACATGCATTGCACCTATTTAAGACCCAAATCACACCAATAAGAGACATAAAAGACTGAAATAAATGCAAAAGAACTATAAAATGAGGTTTTAGAGGTGAGTTTATACAATATTAAACATTCTGGTAACTTACAACAAGTCCCTGGCTCCTGGACTGGTTTGAACTGCCAGTTTGCAGTCCACAGTTAATCCTCTTCACTCTAAATTCTAAATTCTTAACACTGCACAACACTGTAAATTCCTGTGTGTTCTAGTGGCAAGGTATTGCAGTTTATTCACTGTTATTTCACAAAAAACAAACACCTGTGGCTTGCATTGCTATAAGCATCTGCTCTCGATCAGAGTTTGGCTGTGACTGTTGATGATGGCAGGGTAACAGAGTTGGCAGATCGCAATGGCCACATTACCAAACTCCTCAATTTTCATTACCATTTTTAACTTTCATTGCCAGATTCGTATAGCTGGCATCTATTCTTCACTAATTATATACTTAAGTGGAAATACATGTAATCACTTTTCTTATAATTAACACCATGTTGATTATTATCACGCTATATAGGCTACCAAATTAATCAGAGAGAGCAAACAATCCACCATCTCCATCCTGTGTATCCTCATACATGTGAAAAATCCATTTGGTATTGTATTATTCTGATTCATTACCAAACGAATTTTTCATTACCAAATTGGCCCACATTTGGCAATGAAAAATACCAAATGGAAACCCTGACAGGGGATGGGGGATGGGGGAGGAAGGAAGGGGTGAAGGGACCATGGTGTAACAGCGGTTCGGTGCCACGTGGCAATTTCAAAGTACGGGTGGGAAGAAAGTCAGATTTTTTTTCAAATTTTTTGTGGTTTTTGGCCCATCTTGGGAATATTGAATCCCAGGATGAAAATGTCCGGTTATTGGGGATGTCCGTAAAATGGGCATCCGGATATTACAGGGATTACTTATATATATATATATGTAGTGGAATTTCAAATTTTGATGGTTTAGAAATCGACAATTCGAATTTCGATCCATTTTGGATTGGTCCACTTATCTCACTTTTTGATGCAAAATCACATTTTTTTTATGCTTTCAGGGCCAAACTCCAACCAAAACAAGCAAAGATAATATTTTTGATGCGAACCAAAGTGCAAGAAGTGAAGGAAAATTATAAGAAAAAGTATGAGCCTAACCTAATATATGACATAATATGTCATTCTCTTCTTGACATATTTTGTCAAGAAGAGAATGAAAATCAACATCGTTTATTCATGTGTGAAGCATATGGAGATGTGGTTCCGAGACAATTCACCGTCAGGTCAATTCACCCTCAGATAATTCCCCATCAAAACATGGATGGGGCCAAAGGAGAAATGGCAGTACAGGAAAGGGCAGAAATACACTAAGTATACACTTGCTGACAAGGCAGTATACACTTGCTGACACTATGGCAATACAGTGCGGAACTACAGTTACTTAACCACAATTATAGTTCATAAAGTTTACAGGGGCTGTGGGCAAAAAATAATGATTTTACGTAGTAGGATCTCGCTAATAACATCTAATTGGTGCCAGAAAAATGCTGTTATTAACGAAAACTTTATTTGCGTGACATTAAAATACATGTATAAAGGGTTTATTGGTGCTGCCACCCCAAGACTTTTACCCATTTGTCCCATTTGAAGCCTTCCCATCACTATTTTTTTTTTAGCTGAAATAATAAGATTAGTTATTAAATCATCGTGAGTAATAGAAAACTCACCTTAAAGGAGTTATTGAGGTGATTGGTGTGATGATTGTTCCGAGGCTTGCGCATGGAGGCTACTGCGGTGTACCCCCTGACCCCTCACTGGCCTCGTCCCCACTCCTGCCTCTCGTTCCAGGGTCACTCACTTCCGTCAGCACTTCGTCAAACCCCACAAAGTCAAAATCTTCAGGCAAGTCCCCAATATCATCAGTGTCTTCATCTACTTCAAACCCCCCTCTGTTGTTCTTCCTCAGTTGGCCGTCGTTGTGAAAGAAAGCGAGTGATGAGTTACTGCTGTCGGGCATTTACTCGATCATGATACTATTTCTGGTATTTGCTTGAAATCTGCTTTACAAGTCCAGTCATTTGTTCCCTTTCGCTTGAGTCACTCTCAATGTCTTGAATCATGTCTTGAAGGCTGGAGCAGACACCCAATAGGAGTGACAGCTTCTGTGTCGTCACTTTTCTCTGCTCAGGCTCTTCTGAATCACTCACTGCTTCATCACTATCACCACCTTCTTCATCCACTAGATCCTCGATGTTGTCAGCATTGTCATCGTGCTGCATTTCTTCCAGTTCTTCATGAGTCCCTTCTTCAAATCCTGGAGCTGGGATATTGTGGATGGCTTCTAAGATTTGTATCATCAATTTTGGTGGCCGCTCTCTCTCCGTCTCAGCAGACTTGAGTTGAGGCAGCAGTGCTGACCAAGCGTGTTAAACAGTTGACATTGTTGTCTTATTCCAGGTTTGGACGAAGAAATTTACAACCTGTCGAATGTTAAATTTCTTCCAGAATGCTGCAACAGTCATTATGGTGGTGGTTGCAGGTATGCCAGGTGGAGCAGGCGAGTCAAGTGGGGCTGTAGAGGTGGAGGGGCAGGCGGCGGGTGAGTCAGGTGGGGCGGTGAAGGTGGAGGAGTTGGCGGTGAGGGGAGGATCGTCCATCGTCTCCTCGCTACTGCTCACATTTTCGGCTATTTCCCTCATCTCTTCTTGTTTGTCTGTTTCATTCCTCATCTTGTCATGGATGTATTTGTAATACAACAACTTGGCATTTGCTATAATTTCTTGGTCTAACGGTTGTAATTTGGAGGTTGTATTAGGGGGCAGAAAAACAACCTCAGCTCCAGGGTGTCATCCTACTAGATATCATGCAAGACTGGGGGCATTGTCTAGAAACAGCACCACTTTGAAGGCTAGATTCTTCTTCCGACAATACTCTCTAGCATCTTTAACAAACACTCATCAAACCACTTTCTTGACATCTCAGTGGACATGTAGCCTTTCTTTGTCTTCTCGCAATAGACATTAAGTTTTGCCATATCACATCCCTTGTATACCCTTGGGTTTTATGTTTGTAAATCACCATAGGCTTCATGAGACAGTCACCTGATGCATTGCATGTTAAGAGGAGACTAAATCGATCCTTGGCCATTTTCACTCCTTTTGCTTGTTTTTCTTTCTTTGAAATAAATGTTGATCTGGGTGATTTTTTCCAATATAATCCTGTCTCATCACAGTTAAAAATCTGATCTAGGGTATAACCTCCCTCTTGAATAATTTCAGCCGCAATTGCAGGAAAAGAATCTGCGGCCACCAAGGCAGCTGATGAAACCTCACCTTGATATACTGCATGTTTTGTGCCACTTTTATCCTTAAATTTGTGTAGCCACCCTACAGAGGCATTGAAGGGAGGGGGAGACTTAATGTTTTTCTCTCGTGCAACCGCAGCGTACAAGGCCCTTGCCTGATCTCGTATCTGAGGGCCATTAACACTTGCATTTTCCCTCATTCTTCGAGCTAACCATTTCATAAAATAATATTCAGTTATCACTACAACCTTTTTCTATCACCTTTGTCATTCATAACTCGCCTGGCATTTCCATCACAGCTTATAATATTTTTTAGCCAGTGCAATACTCTTCTTTGTCTCCTCTAAGTTTCTCTTTATATTTCTCACTGTAGACTCAGGACAGTACAATTTCTTCAGAATGTCAATGTTTCGTGCACCACTTGCAATCATTTCAACAATCTTTTCCTTATCCTTGACCGAATATGCACGCTTCTTGTGGCTTTGTCTTTTCCCTCTGAGTTCTTTTTTGGCAGTCATTTTAGAAGTTCCTGGGTGTTCTGATGGCTTATCATTCCCTCCACCCCCATCCCCAGTCTCCACAGGTACAGCAGAGGCCATTATCGACCACCAACCCTTGCAACCACTGGTTATAGAGGCAAAAGTAACCCTCGCGTCTCTGCACTGTATGGCTGTAGTCCACCAAGCGCTATAAACTTGTGCTGCACATGTGACTCTATGTGAGCTGTGTAAGCGTTTGAGCAAGTTTGAGCAAAAGGAGGGTAAAGGTACGCTTTATTTGAAGCAATAGAAGCACCTTATGAAATCAGTTCTTTTACTTCATGAAAGTCTGTTATATGTTTCTAATTATTTCTGGGGTGGTAAATAAATGTATCTTGCGAAATTTATATCCTCTGTTGTTTTTAGCAGTGTTCCACTGTGTCAGCTCATTCGAGTTTTCAGTCGTAATGGTGGAAGGGACTGCCCTAACCTAAGCATTTAACTAAACCTAACCTAACCTAGCTTAACTGTACCTAATAACCGAACCTAACTTAACCTACCCTATTTCTGTGGTGATAAATAAACTTTTCTTGCAAAATTTATTTCTCCCGTTTTTACCAGTGTTCCACTGTGTCAACTCATTTGAGTTTTCAATCGTAATGGCGGAAGGGACTGCCCTAACCTAAGCGTTTAACTAAACCTAACCTAACCTAGCTTAACTGTACCTAATAACCTAACCTAACTTAACCTACCCTAGCATTCAGTTGGGAAGTTGAGAAACCAAATCCACATTTTGGTACCCTGAGGAAAATTCTCCCATTACACTGTCAACAAACAACCATAGGTATGGCTTAAGGACTGTAATGATAAAAACGGTTAGAAACCTTTAATCAGGATAAGGTAATTTACCACCCTGAAAATAATCAGAAATACTATACAGAAAATGAACTGAAGGAATAATTGAGTTGGTAAGGTCCTTCTACTGCTTCAAGTAAAGTGTACCTTTACCTGAAGGAGCAACATCATCATCAAGATGGCGGCCAAAGAACGCTATCAAAGATGCGCCTGGACATTTCCTGCGAAATAACCGTTAATCAAGTGAATCCAGACGTTATTATGGAAACTGGGTATCAATGCTGACTTACCGTTATTGCCAAAAATGTTATTGTCAAAATTGTTATTGGCAAGATCCTAGTGTAGTTAGGTTTGGAGGCCCTGGACCCAAACTAATTTTTCCCATAAGAAGTTCAGTTTAAATTTTGATTATTTGAATTTTGCAGTGATTTTTAGGCACCCATGCCCGTCGAAAATTTGAAATTCCACTGTATGTATATATATGTATAAATAAATAAATAAATGAATATAAATACAGTAATCACTCCAATATCCGACGTAATAGAGCCATAGGTAGGTCCGGATATTGGTTCTGTCAGGATATTGGGCCCCAGCTTATGGACTTGTACTTATGGACCCTAACTCAGAGAAACACCTATACAACTCCCTCTGGACATGCATAGCACCTATTTAAGACCCAAATCACACCAATAAGGCACATAAAAGACTGAAATAAATGCAAAAGAAACATAAAATGAGGGTTTAGAAGTAGGTTCATACAATAATAAACATTCTGGTGACTGGCTCCTGGACTGGTACTTATGGACCCTAACCTAGCCTAACTCAGAAAAACACCTTCCTACTGCACATGCATAGCTCCTAACACCCTATTCACACCAATAAAGGACATTAAAGAGTGAAATGAGGTAAGTATAGTATGGAAAAAAGTACAGTATGAAACATTCTTATGTCTGGATAGTGGGGATGTTCGGATATTGGGCGTCCGGATATTAGAGGGATTACTTATATATATATATATATATATATATATATATATATATATATATATATATATAAAGTAATCCCTCTAATATCCGAACACCTAATGTCCGAACATCCACACTAACTGGACGTGATCGTCCTGGGATCCAATATTACCCCCCCCCTTAAAAAAAAAAAAAAAAAAAAAAAATCTGACTTTTCCCACCCGTAATTTGAAATTGCCGCCTGGCACCGAACAACTGTTACACCATGGTCCCTTCACCCCTTCCTTCCTACCCCTCCCCCCTCCCCTGTCATGGTTGCCATTTTGTATTTTTCATTACCAAGTGTGGGCCAATTTGGCAATGAAAAATTTGTTTGGTAATGAATCAGAATAATGCATTACCAAATGGATTTTTCACATGTATGAGGATACACAGGATGGAGATGGTGGATTGGTTGCTCTCTCTGATTAATCTGCTACCCTACATAGCGTGAAAATAATCAACATGGTGTTAATTATAAGGAGAGTGATTACATGTATTTCCACTTGTATATATAATTAGTGAAGAATAAATGCTAGCTTTACGAATTTGGTAATGAAAAGTTAAATTTGGTAATGAAAGTTGAGGATATTGGTAATGTGGCCGTTGCGATCTGGCAACTCTGTTACCCTTCCATCATCAACAGTCACAGCCTAACTCTGATTGAGAGCAGATGCTCATAGCAGTGTAAGCCACAGGTGCATGTTTTTTGTGAATAAACTGCAATACCTCATCACTAGAACACACAGGAATTTACTGTGTTGTACAATGTTAAGATATTAGAATTTAGAGTGCAGAGGATTAACTGTGGACTGCAAACTGGCGGTTCAAACCAGTCCAGGAGCCAGGGACTTGTAAGTACCCAGAATGGTTAAAATTGTATAAATTTACCTCTAAAACTTCATTTTATGGTTCTTTTGCATTTATTTCAGTCTTTTATGTCCCTTATTGGTGTGATTTGGGTCTTAAATAGGTGCAATGCATGTCCAGAGGGAGTTGTATAGATGTTTCACTGAGTTAGGGTCCATAAGTACAAGTCCATAAGCTGGGGCCCAATATCCGGACAGGACCACTATCTGGACCTGCCTATGGCTCTATTACGTCGGATATTGGAGGGATTACTGTATATATATTTATATTTATATTTATATATCCATCCATCATCCAATCCTACGTTGCCCCATGAGAAGCGTAGAAAGCCGGGGCTAGGCAATTTGGTCCTGACATTTAAGATGAGAGTGTATATATATATATTATAATATATATATATATATATATATATATATATACTGTATATATATATATATATATATAATATATATATATATATATATATATATATATATATATATATATATATACTGTATGCATACATATATATGTATATATATAAATATATATGTATTTATATATATATATGTGTATATATATATATATATATATATATATATATATATATATATATATATATACACACACACACACACACACACACACACACACGATTTGCTACCCAAAAGATCAAGTAATTTGAATATTGTAGTTAAGTAAGTTTCCTTAACTCCTAGTTCTCACTGTCGCCTTCGAAGTAGTCCCCTTGGGTGTGTATACAGTGGTCCCAGCGTTTTTTTCCACGAGTCCATGCATCCCTGGAAGGCTTCAGTCATGATGGTCTTGAACACCTCCTGCGAGTCTGTCTGAATCTCCTCAGTCGAGTCAAATCGACACCCTTTCAGTCGTAATTTCAACCTGGGAAACAGGAAGAAGTCGCAGGGGGCAAGGTCAGGCAAATAGGGTGGGTAGGGAATGACTGCCGTGTTAGTGGAAGTCAGGACCTGCCAGACAACAATGAATGTGTGGCTGGGGGCGTTGTCATGATGCATCACCCAGTCCTTGTTCTTCCACCGTTCTGGATGTATGCGGTGGATGTTCTCCCTCAGATGCTGCAAAACTTCACAGTAAAACTTTCTGCTGACAGATTGACCAGGTGAGACGAATTCCTTGTGAACAGTCTATTGGATATCAAAGAAGACGATGAATATCGACTTGACATTGCTGCGAACTTAATGCGCTTTTCTTGGCCTCGGTGAATTGGGAGACTTTCATTGCAATGGCTGCTGCTTTATCTCCGGGTCATAACCATGAACCCATGATTCATCACCAGTTATGACCTTGGAGATGAAGGTGGCATCATCTCTGACCTGATTCTTGAGCTTCCTGCAAACTTCAGTGTGATATGCCTTCTGCTTGTCACTCAGCATTCTTGGCACAAATTTTGCAGCAATGCGTCTCATGCCCAACACGTCCGACAAAATGCTTTGCACGCTCCTGTACAACAGTTCAACGATATCACAAACATTATGGATAGTTTGTCTACGATCTGCAAGGATAGCCTGACGAACATTTCCGACTTTTTCTGTTGTTTTTGCCATTGACAGTTGTCCAGAATGGTCATCGTCTTTGACGGACATTTGTCCTTCCTTGAACCACTTGTACCAGAAAAATGTTCAGCTTTGGGACATGGCATTGTCACCAAAGGCTTGCTGAAGCAACCAGTGAGTTTCTGCAGCTGTCTTGTTGGTCTTGAAGCAGAACTTGGTGCAGGTTCTTTGTTCCTTGAGGTCCGCCATTGCAAAACTGCCAAACCTACACACCACGTTACAATAGTAAGCGTAGCTCAACAACTTGTCTGCTTACAGATACAGCTGAGGCCACACTGATGCACAAGGGATGCGCTGACTCCTCCTAGTGGCAAAAAGCAAAACTGCAAATGGTTGGCTCCCTCTGTTCAAATTACTGGAACATTTGGGTAGCACCTTGTGTATATATATATATATATATATATATATATATAGAGCACCTTGTATATATATATATATATATATATATATATATATATAGCACCTTGTGTATATATATATATATATATATATATATATAGCGCCTTGTATATATATATATATATATACATATATATATATATATAATTTTTATGACTATGGAAAATGACCATCATCCTAATTACATTTAACACCTAAAAAGGTGGAGAAATGAGTTTTAGAAGTTTTATAAGAGTCTAGGCACATTGGGTAAGACAAATATAGTATTAATTTATTTTTCATTGTCATCCAGTTCTGATTATCAGGTAATTTTCCCCATTCTGTACCAGTACCAATATTGTTTTGTCTTTTGTTTGCTGATTTACAGCACTGTGTTTGCCAGACACGGTTACAAAATGTTAAGTTTCAAAGAACATTAGACTGTATACAAAGCCAGGATTGAAGTTCACTTTTATGTATATATATATATTTTATGACTATGGAAAATGACCATCATCCTAATTACATTTCACACCTAAAAAGGTGGAGAAATGAGTTTTAGAAGTTTTATAAGAGTCTAGGCACATTGGGTAAGACAAATACAGTATTAATTTATTTTTCATTGTCATCCAGTTCTGATTATCAGGTAATTTTCCCCATTCTGTACCAGTACCAATATTATTTTGTCTTTTGTTTGCTGATTTACAGCACTGTGTTTGCCAGACACAGTTACAAAATGTTAAGTTTCAAAGAACATTAGACTGTATACAAAGCTAGGATTGAAGTTCACTTTTATGTGTGATGACTCTGTAAATAGACTACCTGCATTGTATGTGATGAGTATCTTGTGTAATTGAATTGGATTTGCTCATTAGAGGCCATGATGAGGCATTGTGGAGCACACAGTTTACTTACTGTTATAAATCTAACCATTCACAGTACTTTGCTCTCTGTTCCAAACAGATGTCTCGCAAGAAACTTGAGGAGTTGCTGTGTATAGAAAGACAGATACAGAAACAGTGGGAGGATGAGAAAGTGTTTGAGGAAGATGCTCCAACAGGAGAGGCAGCAGCTGGGCAAGAAAAATTCTTTGTCACATTTCCCTACCCCTATATGAATGGTCGCCTCCACCTGGGCCACACCTTCTCTCTCACCAAGTGCGAGGTTAGACTCTGTCCCAGTTTGTTACGTGCAGGTGTGATGTACTATAGGCCTACCATTAACCAACCAAAATGATTCTGGGATTGAACCATGTTGTTCATATTTGTATTGTCCTTACTCTGATTTCCCTATGAACCCCCTACCCCCCTGAAACTCCCTGTACATATTGTGATTACCATGTGTGTATGAGAGTTATACTTATTGTTTTGTACTTCAGGTTGCAGCTACTATAACATTGTGATGCATATTATAGGAAACAGATAAATATACGTTATTCAGGCCCTTGCTGTGAATGTTTCAAATGGATCAGCTCAAGGTGCATATCTGTTTGTTGAAGTGAGGTGGAGAATCTGGCTCCAATTTCTGAATGTGGCCATCATAATGACAGAGCCCTGAAAGAGAAGGACAGCTTGTGGGATAAACTTAGAAGTATTGTTGTTGCCTAACTGTGGTCCATGTGACTGGGGAGACCTGTTTACCCCAGGTAAGCAGTTACCCCTATGCAGTTGTCCCACTTTTCCTTATACTGTTAATGTGTCTACATCTTTAGTGTGTCATGTGCTGTTTGTGCTGTTCAGTGCTCCAAATCTAAGCAGGTAGTTGAAGAGGGCTGGGTGATGCCCTGTTTTAAACCTAGCTAGGTGAACTCGATTATCTCTATTTAGGGACACCTTTACTAGGTGGATGTCAGGAGGTGGGGCTCGTAATATAGTGCTTTGATTAAGGTATTGTTTGTCTACACTGAGTATAATGATATTAGTCTGCATGGAGTATGATGTTATACTTATGTAATGTTCCTATTTATGTTGGTGAAGGGTGTGATGTTTATTGTGTTAATAGTTGTGTTATTCCACAACAGTGAGTACACTGAGAAGACAAATATCCCTGTGACTGCCTCATACACTTCTCTTTCTCTTTCCCCTTTGTACAAGAGAATTACAGTACAATAATAATGTATACTCTCGTTATTGTTGTGGTCCAGAAACGGCATACTACCGTATTCCTGCATTAAAAAGAATTAAAAGATTTTACTAATACATATATATATATATATATATATATATATATATATATAGATAGATGGGGGAGACGGTGGCACAATCGGTAGAGAGGTGGCCTGCAGTCCTAACGGACCCACGTTCAAATCCCGGCTGGGGCAGGGAACAGTTTAAGGATTTGAATTTCATTAAATCAGGCTTTACTGATCTACCAGAAGACCCACCGACATGTCTTAAAAATATGCCCGCTAATACCAGTACACCAGTCCTGCATGAGACAGCCCTAGCATGTATTCAATATGGACGGTGGGTGTTAGCGCCGAAGTGGTGACACATAGAGGTGTATGGTATGTAGGAGGACTGCTGGGCCATGATAGCAGGCTGTGAAGCCTATGCCCAGAGTCGGACACATTAAAAAAAAAAAAAAAAAAAAAAAAAAAAAAAAGATAGATAGATATACTGTAGATATATTTTATGAAATAGAGATATTCCTGGCTGGCAAAATTTGAATTAACCACACATTTCGTAAGTCCTGCCATACAATATTGAATTCATCATCACCATTATTTTCATAATTACCAGTACCATGAAACAGAGAAAACTGAACGAGAGGCAAGGAAGGTGACAAAAAAGAAAATGATAAGGATGAGCAGTAAAATATGAAAGTAATGAAGCAGTTTAGTATTTATAGGCTACCTATATTATGAATAATTTCAGTGACAATATCTTTATTTCATGCCTTGATTTTAAATTGTTTCCCTACCTGTTTCTCTCCACTCCTTCACACAAGAGAGAGAGAAGGAGAGAGAAACTGTTTTCATTTACTGCTTCAGCAGTGTTGCCATAAATAACTGGTAGTTTTTATTTTTTTTTTATTTTTTTTTAACAATGAAATATCTGCTTTTTTTTCTCTCTCTCTTTTTTATTTTTATTTTTACCTAGCTGTAATTTTTCATATCCACGTTCCCATGGTATCCAGCATTATTACTTTGGTGGTGGCCAAATAACTACAGTAAGGTGCTTTTACTCAAGTCTGCCATGAATTCAAGTTTCTGTGACTGTAATATGTCATATAAATGGCCTGGAATTGGTATACATCTACTTAAAGATATGCTTTTTCATCTGGTCATACCACTAACAGCTTGTGATGAAAATAAAATTGTCATTTTTACAACACTTTGGGATAGTCATGTTGTCACTTGTTGTATTATCTACATCCAGGTTCGTTTGTTTGTTCATTTTTGAATGCTCCAACATGCTTGCATGCTTCGGCCTTGGTCACCTAATGGCACCTCTTCATGGCAGGTTCCCTATTGAATCCCTTATCCCTGAGGTCACAATCAATGACCTTGTCCCAGGTCATTTTCAGTCTGCCTCTCACAACCCTACCCCTAACATTACCACCTTACTTTCTGCACCCAATTTTCATCCCTCATCCTCTCTACATGCCCAAACCATCTGAGTCTACCTCTCCTCATTACAACACCCTTCCCCTTATACACATTTACAGTTACATTCTTCAGCCAGTCATCTGGGACAACACACTCCTGTATAATCATATCAAGTCAGTGACTAACCTCACTCCTGTATCTCCTGAGACTTTCAACATTTTAGCAGTCAACCCAGACACACCTAATGCCTTCCCCACCTGCATCCTGGCTATTTCCTGGCTCTCAGTAACAATGTCAATCAAAGGCCATGGGCCAAACACTGAATCTGCTGTCTCCAAACCTTCCCTGTCCCAGTCAAACTCATTGAACAACCGGCTGTAATGCTCTCTCCATGTGTCTTTAATATCCCCACTATTCACCACAAAGTTTCCTTCATCATTCTTCACACACTGTTCATCTATGATATCTCTGTTCTCCCTCTTCATCAGATTTGCCACCTTAAAAATCATATTCTTTCCTTCCACATGATCTAGTTTATCAAGTACATCTCTGTGGCTCAGATTTCACCCTCTAAACCTCTTTTCTAGCTCTATGCTTGGCAACCAAGTATTCCTTTTTGTTACCACCCTTTTTCCAGTCCCAGAAAAACCTTCTTTTCTCCTTAACTGCAGCCTCTACAAACTCATCGCACCACCAAGACTCTTTATGTATTGGTGGGCCTCTTGTCCATCCACCTGAATCAGTAACTCTCAAGAGGTTGCTCTTGAGGGCTATATACTGTTCATTAACACTTCTGTCAACGTCTTCCTGTTCAGCCACCACTCACCTCATCTTGCTATAGAGGGCATCCCTTACTGCATGGTTTTTCAGTTTCCATGTTTTCCTCCTAGGTGCATAGGTCCTCTTCTTCATCACCTGCTTCTTAAGCACCATGTCACATATCAGTAACTTGGGTTGTTCCACACACTCCTAGTCTTGGTGTCAGTGGATGTATTATCTACATCTGTGTTAAACCGAGTATTTGTGTGGATCATGTATTCACGTGGATATGAGGAACACATTCTGCATAGATGATGAGGGTATACATTTTCATACATTACCTGACTTCCAGTCCTCTGGCAAAAGTCAGTCTGCACATTGTTCAGATTCATTCAGTCAGTATTTCTTCTGTATATTTTAATATTTCACCGCTGTCAACTCCTAATGCTTTCCTCAGTTTTGATTACATTATCTTGCAGTAGTTTCTTAAGCTTCACATAATAAAGTTTCATTGAATTATGCTTTGCCTGAATATACAGTCACTACACATTGTTAATGCTTGCACATTGTAGTTTAAACATCATCTCTGGTGTGGGAACAGCTACTCCTTATTCTGTTTTTAACATTAAGGGAAATGACTCCAGAAGCCATTTTCCTGCTTCTCACATTTGCCACAGACATCGAGAGCAATCCTGGGCCCCAAACACAATATGCATGCCTTGTTTGCTTCCTACACATCACAGGTGCGTGACATATGCCTGGATCTTGAATACACTTCATGCAGAAAATGGATCCACATCACATGCACCACAGTAACAAATGCCAGACAGTGTCACAGCTCATGGATGTGAGACAGTTGCAACACATCCACACACACTTCTCTTGTCATACTAACCACAACTCCCTCCATCTCCTCCAACAACCCTCCCATTCGTACAACCAAAGACATCACAACTCAGTCCCTTCACACAAGCACTACCCTGCAACACAGACACAAACCAGATTAACCGCCTTGAACTTTGCAGAAACATATTTCACTTGAATATTCAGGGCTTCTGCAGAAACACATCAGAAATGGAACAGTTTCTTCACACCCACGACATACACATAGTCTTCTTACAATAAATGAAACTGAAATAACGACAACCCCCCAAATTGGACACTACGGTACTCAGACATTCACTTAGACACAGCTGAGGGCCATGGAATAGACATACATCTGCAGAAACACATCAGATATGGAACAGTTTCTTCACACCCACAACATACACATAGCCTTCTTACAATAAATGAAACTGAAATAACGACAACCCTGGCGGAGTGGACACTACTCACACATTCACTCAGATGCAGCTGAGGGCCATGGAGTAGACATCATTACATACATTCTTCCATCAGTCCTTTACAGACACATAACACAAACATCACAGTCACTTCCAGAATGACACAATAATAAAAATATGGTCACTCAGTGTCCAATCTGGTCATAAACGAGAAAAAAACATTTTCAGCATTTACATTCCCCCGGACACTCCCACACTGTAGCAGCACAGTACAACCCTTAGCTCCCCCCACTAACACAGACACATAACTCCATCATTGTTGGGAATTTGAACACTAAAAACACTGCCTGGTATGAACACAGTCAAAACAACACAGGTTTCAACATTGCATCACAATTAAAAAACATACACATTCTCAGTGACACCTCATAATACACCCTCATCCCACACCAGGCAAACCACACCCCTCCTCCCCAGACATCACATTCTGTTTGCCAACACTTGCACTCAACACAGCTCGCAAGCAGAATTTAAACTCATCATCTTCCCATCATTATCACTCTAGAAACACAATCCAGACTAGAGTGGTCATGCTGCACATACACAAATCACAAAAAAGGAGATAATACAAAATTCACTGAGAAACAGAACAACAGTTCAGCACACAAAATGGCATATCCATCACCAACATTTTCAGGCACGTTACAGAGTTCAACATCACATTCAGTGCAGACAAAACAGAACATTCCATGAGGTAGCAGAAGACATCACAACCCAAACATAATGTAGATTGCCCACCTCCTACGGCAACACAACGAGCTTAAACACAACTCTCCTATCCCATGCACACAAGGCTCAAAAAAAAAAAAAGAGGAAACTGGAAGGCCTTTCAATCAACATGTAGTCACTGCACAGACACCTCCTGGTTCTACAAAATACCTAACAGTATCACTAAATCACAGACGTGCGCAAGGATGCCACCATCACCTCCAACACCCAACACATCCCTTCCTATAAATAACAAGCAAACAAGCTTGCTATCCACTGTGCAGACATGTCACATAACACTAACATGCACTGAATCTGAAAAACAACCTTCTCAACATTGCCAGTTCTCCTCTCAGTCACACTGCAACCCCCTTGACTCCAGAACAGACATGTAGCTCTCTATTGTATTTTGTTTTTCTCTTGGTGGGAACTGTTATTGCGGGCTCATGGCCTTTGGTTCCTTCTTCCTCGCATTTAAAAAAAAAAAAATCATGGGGATGGGGTGGGGTGGGGGGATTACAAGTGCAGGGCTGGATGGCATCAGCAGGCTACACCTGAAACATCAGGACCACAAGGCATCCAGGGCCTCACAAACATTAGCAATTACTCATATGCACATTGTAGCATTCCCAGTAGAGAATTTGAAACTTGGAGCAGTCATCATTATACTTAAACCACACGAAGACCCTAAACTTCTTTCTTTGTACAGACCCCTAACAATGCTTAGCACACCAGCCTCTGTAACTGAATGCCTCATTCTCAACAAAGTCACATCCCATTTTCCCTTTGCTTCATGACAACACAGATTCAGAGCCCTACACCCTACAAAATCCTTGCTGACTAATCTTGCACAACAAGCATTGTATGTCATTAACTCTGCCACACCCACAAAGCACACATTCACAAAAATAGCTATTAGTAAAGTCTTTTGTTACCTCCAGACACAAATTTATCACCAAGATACACAACACAGACATGGAAGACAATACCAGGTGCTAGCATGCCAACTATTTTCTGGTAGTCAAGCACATGTTACATTGCAGGGCAAGTCATCTTGAGCACAAAACTTCCCCCATTGGACTTCCACAGGGCTCCATTCTCTCACCCACGCTCTTCAACCTACAGTATGCATTTGTGATATTCCCACACCCCAGCCACCCACAAACATTGCTTCATGTGCAGATGACATCATAATGACCACACACCACATTGCAGGCACATACTGCACACTACAACAGGACTATCTCAGCACACTGCAGACTTGGGTTGAGGAGAGTTGACTGACAATCACCCCAGCCAAATCCACCACCACACTCATCACCAGCAGTAAACATGAACACCGATACTCTCCCCACATTGCACGTGACCCCTTGGCTGCGACTGTCTATCTATCTATCTATTGCCAGACGCCTCAGTCCCGTTTGGGGTGGCTGTGACGTTCCTTTTAAAAGGTCCAATCAACAGGCTGCGACGTTCCTTTTAAAATCCATGAATCGAATTCAAAAGTTACACCCTGTATTTTGGTGTGAGTACTTTGTGTACTCATCCTTCCACACTTTGGGTTGCCAGTTCGTCCTTTTAGCATCCTCCACACCGCATCATGCATTACGTAACCACATGAGCCCAGTTTGCTTCAGGAAGTTATGGCGTCTACAGGTGGTCTGTTGCGTTCGCCCCAGCTCTTAGCTTCGTTTGGTATTACTAAGAAAAGAGGTGCTAGAGGTCGTATTCCTCAGAAAAGGAAGTATGCACCTACTAGTGACAGTGATTCTAGCGATTCTAGTGTGGAATATACTGTAAAACCTCAGAAAAAACAAGCCAGCACACCACGCTGCAAGCAATGCCAACCGACCTATGTTACTCCGCCATGATTTTCACACACTCGCCAACTTCTAGCCCCTCTAGAAAAGTGACTGAACAAGTGTAAATAAGTGATAGAGATTAAGTGTAAGTGACTTAAATACAGTAATCACTCTAATATCCGGACGCCCAATATCCGAACATCCCCACTATCCGGACATAAGAATGTTTCATACTGTACTTTTTTCCATACTATACTTACCTCATTTCACTCTTTAATGTCCTTTATTGGTGTGAATAGGGTGTTAGGAGCTATGCATGTGCAGTAGGAAGGTGTTTTTCTGAGTTAGGCTACAGGGTTAGGGTCCATAAGTACCAGTCCAGGAGCCAGTCACCAGAATGTTTATTATTGTATGAACCTACTTCGAAACCCTCATTTTATGTTTCTTTTGCATTTATTTCAGTCATTTTTGTGCCTTATTGGTGTGATTTGGGTCTTAAATAGGTGCCATGCATGTCCAGAGGGAGTTGTATAGGTGTTTCTCTGAGTTAGGGTCCATAAGTACAAGTCCATAAGCTGGGGCCCAATATCCGGACAGAACCAATATCCGGACCTACCTATGGCTCTATTAGGTCGGATATTGGAGTGATTACTGTATAAGGAAAATGAAAATGTTTGGTGTAGGCTATGTAAATATCTTTCATTGGGTTTAGCATTATTTACCCTTTCTGAGTAGTTTTTCACGGTTTAGTATCACACTATTTTATAATGTTTGTAAGATAATGATTTTGAAGTGCTAAGTTAACCACTCAGGTTAATGCAGAGAAAGTGATGTGTACAATGGTGCGTGGATGGGGAATGAAGTGTGGTGAGCGGTCTTTTGGGTGGTGGTGTGTGACGGACAGCTACAGGGACACAAAAAAACACCGAAAGTGGCGTTACTTCCACCTCTCTCTACGACATCTGTAGCTATTTCTTCTACTGATAAAGCAGATCTCTTCGCTCAGACTTTCTCCTCCAATTCCACCTTAGACGATTCCGGTGCTGTTCCTCCATCACTTCCCCCCTTCTGACCTCCTAATGGCTAACATTAAAATTTCTTCAGCTGATGTATTTTCTGCCATTGCTGGCCTCAGTACTAATAAGGCATATGGGTCTGATGGAGTCCCTCCTGTTGTTCTCAAGAACTGTGCTTCTGTGCTTACACCCTGCCTAGGCAAACTCTTTCACCTTTGTCTGTCAACTTGTACCTTTCCTTCTTGCTGGAAGTTTGCTCTCATTCAGCCAGTCCCAAAGAAGGGTGACCATTCCCAACCTTCTAACTATCGTCCAATTGCTTTAACATCCTGTATCTCAAAAGTTTTCGAGTCTATTCTTAATAGAAAAATTTTAAAGCATCTTTCCTATCACAACCTTCTTTCTGATTGTCAGTATGGGTTCCGTCAGGGACGCTCCACAGGCGATCTTCTCACCTACCTTTCAGACTCCTGGTCATCCTCCTTTCGGGACTTTGGCGAAAGCTTTGCCATTGCACTTGACATTTCAAAGGCTTTCGATCGAGTCTGGCATAAATCTTTAATTTCCAAACTGCCCTCTTATGGTTTCTATCCTTCTATCTGTGCCTTCATCTCTAGCTTCCTTTCTGGTCGTTCTATAGCCGCTGTTGTAGACAGCAATCATTGTTCTCCTAGATCTGTTAACAGTGGTGTTCCTCAGGGCTCTGTCCTATCACCAACTCTCTTCCTTTTATTCATCAATGACCTTCTAAGCTGTACATCTAACCCTATCCACTCATACGCTGATGACTCCACCCTTCACCTTTCCATTCGATTCCTACAACGTCCATCTCAACAGGTACTTCAACAGGCATGGGATGAGGCTATGGCACACCTAATGTCTGACTGGGGTAAAAATAATCTGGTTGTTTTTAATGCATCAAAGACTCAGTTTTTTTTTTTTTTTTTTTTTTTTTTTTTGCGAGGAAGAAGGAACCAAAGGCCATGAGCCCGCAGTAACAGTTCCCTCCAAGAGAAAAACAAAATACAATAGAGAGCCAAATTCAAGATCCGATCATTTTGAGATGCCTGGACACACTGCGTTTGAAAGACTGGAGATCATAGGCAGGAGGAAATACAGACAGAGGGAGACAGTTCCAGAGCTGACCTGTTGCATGAATGAAAGACTGGGAGTAACGGTTAACTCTTGCATTAGAGAGTTGGACAGAAAAGGGATGAGAGTTTGCTGCCAGACGGGTGCTACGCGCCCGTCGTAGAGGTGGAGGAATGCAAGCAGACAGTTCAGAGGAGCAGTGACCATTAAAGTAGTGATAGAAAAGATATAAAGATGCAACAGTGCGGCGAAGAGACAGAGGTTGAAGGGAGTCAGTAAGAGGAGGAGAGTTAATGAGACGAAAAGCCTTTGACTCCACCCTATTGAGAAGGGCTGTATGTGGGGAGCCTCCCCACACATGAGAGTTGTACTCCACAAAGGGGCGGATAAAACCCCTGTATAGAGTCAACAATTGTGCAGGGGTAAAGAAAGAGCGGAGTCGGCTTAGCACACCCAATCTCTTGGAAGCAGATTTTACAAGAGATGCAATATGATCTTTCCAAGATAAGTCCCGAGTAAATGAAACCCCAAGCATGTTCAAGGATGATGCAGGATTAATCTGAATATTATTAAACATTAGTGGGTATACCTGTGGAAGATTTTGTCGGGTTGATAGGTGTAAGAACTGAGTCTTAGAAGCATTAAAGACAACCATATTATTTTTACCCCAGTCAGAGATATGAGCCAAGTCAGACATTAGGTGTGCCATAGCCTCATCCCTTGTTTCTTGAAGTAACTGTTGAGATGGGCGTTGCGGGAACCGAATGGAAAGGTGAAGGGTGGAGTCATCAGCGTATGAGTGGATAGAGTTAGATGTACAGCTTAGAAGATCATTGATGAATAAAAGGAAGAGAGTTGGTGATAGGACAGAGCCCTGAGGAATACCACTGTTGATAGATCTAGGAGAAGAACGATGGCCGTCTACGACAGCAGCTATAGAACGACCAGAAAGGAAGCTAGCGATGAAGGTACAGATAGAAGGATAGAAACCGTAGGAGGGCAGTTTGGAAATTAAAGATTTATGCCAGACTCGATCGAAAGCCTTTGAGATGTCAAGTGCAATGGCAAAGCTTTCGCCAAAGTCCTGAAAGGAGGATGACCAGGAGTCTGAAAGGTAGGTGAGAAGATCGCCAGTGGAGCGTCCCTGACGGAACCCATACTGACGATCGGAAAGAAGGTTGTGATAGGAAAGATGCCTTAAAATTTTTTTATTAAGAATTGACTCGAAAACTTTTGAAATACAGGACGTTAAAGCAATTGGACGATAGTTGGAGGGTTGGGAGTGGTCACCCTTCTTTGGGACTGGCTGAATGAGAGCAAACTTCCAGCAAGAAGGAAAGGTACAAGTTGACAGACAAAGGCGAAATAGTTTGCCTAGGCAGGGTGTAAGCACAGAAGCACAGTTTTTGAGAACAACAGGAGGGACCCCATCAGGCCCATATGCCTTGTTAGTACTGAGGCCAGTAATGGCAGAAAATACATCAACTGAAGAAATTTTAATGTCAGCCATGAGGAAGTCAGAGGGGGGAAGTGATGGAGGAACAGCACCGGAATCGTCTAAGGTGGAATTGGAGGAGAAAGTCTGTGCGAAGAGATCTGCTTTATCAGTAGAAGAAATAGCTACAGAACCATCAGAGTAGAAAAGAGGAGGGAAGGATGATGAGGTAAAGTTGTTAGAAAGATTTTTGGCAAGGTGCCAGAAGGAGCGGGAAGAATTCGAGTTGGAGAGTTGAGAGCATTTAGTATGGATGAAATTATTTTTAGTAGAGCGAAGAACAGACTTAGCACGATTCCGGGCAGAAACGTAAAGATTATGTGATTCAGGGGTGTGTTGGCTCCGGTACCTTTTGTAGGCCTTCTCCTTGTTGCGGACAGCATTAGAACAAGCGTGATTAAACCAAGGCTTTCTTGCGTTAGTCAAAGGATATGAGAAAGGAATGTATGCTTCCATGCCCGAGAGGATAACCTCCGTAATGCGCAAGGCACACTCAGATGGCTCACGGCCATGGAAGCAATAATCATTCCAGGGAAAATCAAAGAAGTACTGCCTGAGGGCCTCCCAGTCCGCAGCTCCAAAATGCCAGAGACGACATTTCCCTGGAGGGTCCGCAGGCCGTACTGGAGCGATAGGACAGGTTAAGGTAATAAGGTTGTGATCGGAGGAGCCCAACGGAGAGAAAAGATTAACAGAGTAAGCTGAAGGATTAGTTGTGAGGAAGAGGTCAAGTATGTTGGAGCTCTCTCCAAGGCGGTTAGGGATACGGGTAGGGTGCTGTATAAGCTGCTCTAGGTCATTAAGGATAGAAAAGATGTAGGCTTGTTCACCAGGTGGATCCGTGAAAGGAGAGGAGAGCCAAAGGTGGTGGTGAACATTGAAATCTCCAAGAATGGAGATTTCAGAGAAAGGAGAAATGGACAGAATGTGTTCCATCGTAGAAGTAAGATAGTCGAAGAATTTTTGATAGTCAGTAGAATTAGGGGATAAGTAAACAGCACAGATATATTTAGTCAGAGAATGACAGGAAAGCCGAAGCCAGAGAGTGGAGAATTCAGAAGAATCAAGTTCAGGAACACGAGAGCAAGATAAGTCGTTGCGTATGTATACACAACAGCCACCTTTGGCTTTGAAATGAGTATAGAGAAAGTAGGAGGATACAGAAAAGGGTTTGCTGTCAGTTGCCTCAGACAGCTGAGTCTCCGTTAGAAAAAGAAGGTGAGGTTTAGAGGAGGAGAGGTGGTGCTCAACAGAGCGAAAGTTAGATGAAAGGCCGCGAATGTTGCAGAAATGAAGAAGAAGAGAGTCAGACAGTGGTTCCAGGCACCTCGAGTCGTCACCAGGAGAGGGGCAGATGGCGGGGGCATTTATGGTCCCCCCCCCTGGGGACTCCGAGGCTAGGTGAATTGACGCCATTTTGGTAAATTTTGAATAGGAAGTGTAGTGTGTACTGTGCATGTAGTTTGGTGAAGATAGATAGAGAAATTTGTACTGGAGAGCATGCTGGCCTACTCTCTGTGTAACTGAGACACTGAAAAAGTTCAGCAAAGGGGGATGGTCAGGAACTAGTCCTGAGGGCTGATGAAACGGGAGCTCCAGCACTCCCTGTCATCAGCTTTCCATCCACCTCGGGAGTACTGCCCTGCTCGACTGGTGCTACAGTCTACTCCACACCTATCAACCCGACAAAATCTTCCACAGGTATACCCACTTATGTTTAATAATACTCAGCTTAATCCTGCATCATCGTTGAACATGCTTGGGGTTTCATTTGCTTGGGACTTGTCTTGGAAAGATCATATTACATCTCTTGTAAAATCTGCTTCCAAGCGATTGGGTGTGCTAAGCCGACTCCGTTCCTTCTTTGCTCCTGCACAATTGTTGCCTCTATACAGGGGTTTTATCTGCCCCTGTGTGGAGTACAACTCTCATGTGTGGGGATGCTCCCCACATACAGCTCTTCTCAATAGGGTGGAGTCAAAGGCTTTTCGTCTCATTAACTCTCCCCCTCTTACTGACTCCCTTCAACCTCTGTCTCTTCGCCGCAGTGTTGCATCTTTATCTCTTTTCTATCGCTACTTCAATGGTCACTGTTCCTCTGAAATGTCTGCATGCATTCCTCCACTTCTACGACGGGCGTGTAGCACCCGTCTAGCAGCAAACTCTCACCCATTTTCTGTCCAACTCTCTAATGCAAGAGTTAACCATTACTCCTAGTCCTTCATTTATGCAACAGGTCAACTCTGGAACTGTCTCCCTGTCTGTATTTCCTGCTTCCTATGATCTCCAGTCTTTCAAATGCAGTGTGTCCAGGCATCTCGAAATGAATGGATCTTGAATTTGGCTCTCTCTTGTATTTTGTTTTTCTCTTGGAAGGAACAGTTTTTCGGGCTCATTGCCTTTGGTTCCTTCTTCCTGACAAAAAAAAAAAAAACTGATTTGCTCATAGGTAAGAAGAAAGGTTTTACTTTCTTGTGCATGTTTTATTTTTTTGTTTTTTATCTTGTGTATTAATATGGCAATTATTGCACTGAAAATGGGTAACTTTTGTGTGGATTGCCGCAACAGGGGCATCGCTCTCACCACCTTAACCGCAGTTAGGGAGTTAACAATGTACTTGTGTGTCATACACACCCTCCATTAAGATCCTTGGAGTGACATATGACACTCCACTCACCTTCAGGGACCATGTACAAGACATCAAGAGATGGTGTACCTCCAGACTCAGTTCACCCAGGGCACATACAGGGCCAACTTGGGGGGGGGGGGGGGATTTAAAAAAAAAAAAAAAAAACTTTACTAAGAATTCATTAGTTCAGTGATGTCCTAGGCCTCCCACATGGGCTCCCATCCTATCTAATACCCACTACAAGACTGTACAAATCACACACAACTAAAACCCTATGCATACCCAGTGGCTGCACCAAAATCACTCCCACAGCCCAGTTATACTCTGAAAGTTCTTCCTATCAGAGACCACGTTGATATGAAGGGCACAGTTTTCTGTAGCAGCATGTACTAATGCACAACACCCCAGTTTCTACGTGACAGAAGTACAGAACATATGTAGGCACTTAAAACATTCACCACACAAACATTATCAGACTCTCAACCAGGGTTGGAAACCTCCCCCCCTTTTTTTTTATTTTTTAAACAACCCACTGGGTTTTGGGGGTTTTATTGGGTTTTATTGTTTTATTTTTATTTTTATATTCCTCATATTTATATGTAAATCAGTTAAAATAAGCAATTAAAAAATAATTTGTAGAGTGAAGCAGAAGGTTTTAAGTGTTATCTGAAGAACAGACACTTGTTTAACCCCTTAAATGCGGTTGTGTACAGTCGTTCCCCCCCGAGTGGTGGGGTTGTATCGCGGTCCGAGTACCTGTAGGAAAATATTCGCCAAAAATCAGAGATTAACCCTAGAACATTATACTTGGTATGGCAGATAGTACTTACATTCAGCTTTCTCCAGAGACAGGTGTTGAGCCTTCATGGACTACCCAAGGACTTGTGGAGACTTGCAAAGTTGGGTAACCAAATCTTCACTTTCACAACTCCAGCAACCCGGTTTCCCCTCTACCACAGCCTCATTCTGTCACAGTAAACTTTATACTACAACGTAAAGGTAGTTTGGAATCCGTATTTGTACAATAAGCACTGAAAATACGGCTAAAATCAACGGAGCGTACGGCCGACATGCACTGTGGCGGCGGTCTTCCCGTCACTCAACAAACATTTCCATTTTCACAGCTAAAAACATGTATACTACATTATTTTCAATCATATTACTTCCCAAAAGATCACCACGGCGCACTTTTTACTCTGCCTTACGCCCGCCACTTTATTCTCGTTCCTGTCGGCCGCTTGCACTGACTGGGAAGAGCTAGAACTCGCCATAATGTCACTTTGAAAGCCTGCAGTAAACTGACTAAACAGGGGCAAACCGTGAGAAAAAAAGCTAGTGTTACAACTGGGGAAACAAGCGTTTCCTAGTAGCATTAACTGCTTGTGAGAGGAGAGCGCAGATTTACAGTTCTGAGCGCTCAGAGCGCTGCCATGTATCACAGCCAGGCTGGCCGGGCCGTGGTGGGGGGAGGACGGGGGGAAAACGCGATACTTGGCAACAACTGAGGTCAGTAGTACAAAGGTAAAGTATGCTAGTTGTAGCTAGAGGGTGATGGTACTGATAGACAATACTAGCTGGAGCCTGCTTGCCCTCGGTTATTCAAAATTTACTAGAATCGCAAACGCGACGATCCGCCACTATGTCCTTTTCGCCGAGCGTCGCAAACGCGACGATCCGCGTTGAAGGGGTTAAGACATGTTGTTTTTGTTACAAGGTGGTCTGGTTCGACAAAGCCTCTGTTAACTTGTACTGTACAGGAAATGGACAGGTGAGGTAGGCATGACTACTCCTGACTCAGCACTCAGTGTCTCAGTCTCAGTTTCTCCCTGGTAGTGAGAGGATGTATATGTATATAGACCTCATTTATCAGTATGATATAAACCTACATTTTTGTAAGTAAAATTTAACTCTATTAAATCAAAACTCAGAAAAAAAAAAAAAAAAAAATTAACCCCTTAACCGCGCGGTGTCACTTTTGTGACGCTCAGGAGCAATGGATCATACCACGGGGCGTCACTTTTGCGATTCTGTGTTATTTTGAATTCTCCCGGGCTTTCAAGTGGTGGCTTGTATCATCTACCAATACTGCCAGTGTCCAACAATAGTCAGCACTCCTAATCTCATCTGTACTCCCATCCATTGTTGACAATTTAGCTATTTATCCCCGTTCTTGACTCCCCTCCCTACCTCCCCTCCATTACCCTCTCCTCTCACCTGCCCGGCCGCGCTGCGCTAAGCAAATCTCCCCCAGAATTTTCGACTGATTTCATCCATTGATATAAGCCCTATGCCCTATTCTTATACAAAATAATATATACCCCCAAAAAATAAGGTAACTGATAGTGCCATACACCTGGAGTTGGGTAATTATCACCTGGCAACACCCCACGTGCTCTTGTTACCTAATTTTCCTTGGTAATTTCCCCTTGAAATATGCCGTATAATCTATTCTCGTAATAAAAATTTATATAAGAAAGGAAGGGAGAAGCCTAAGTGATATTTACATTCACCTGGAAATACCTAATTTCCTGCCAGTCATTTCACAGCATATAAATTAGCAGCTGTCATCTCTCTGATGTTGTCAGCCCTTGGGGGCCCCATATCCGCCTCGTCATTTAGTTCAGTGTTGTTTCTTGAGATGAAAGCACGTAGCACTCACGCCCCTCCGTTTCCGCTGCTTCTAGAGGGCCCTGTTACCTCTACCCCTACTAAACTCTGTGTGGGTATGGGTAAAGGACTAAATGACTCTGCAGTGGAGCGTGAACTGGCTAATTTATCCATGATAATGATGGACATTGACTACAATCCTTCTGGTGAATCGTGTGATGAGCCAGTGGAGGAAATGGTGATAAACTGCGAGTGCTTCAGTGTCCCAAGTTCATCCTGGCTCCAAGGGAAAGGAGCCCTTATTTACTGGAAGTGACAGTGTGTAACAGTGTAAATAAAATAGAAATGTAAATACTAATATAAGAATATGAATACAAATACTTGAAGTAATGACAGTCAAAGCTTTGCTCTCTACGCTAGTTTACTGAACGAGAATGAAAATAAACTACTATTACTGAAGGAAACTTATGGATAAATACTGTTTATACATATGTAAGTGTAGTAAAGTAATAGGAATATAAAGTGTGAGTGTGTTTATGAATAATAAATGACAGAATACCAGCGGGGAATGAGCGCAAGTGGGAAGTTCTTACGCGCTTGTAATTTTCATTGCTTTCACAGTGTTTATTTTTTTTGGTGTATGGATTCCAAACTATTTGAAAATCATAGAATAGTGTTTCTAGTGATAATATCAGGCTGTGGTAATCATATTACAGGGTGTTGGGAAGTGTAAAGTGGAGACTTCGTTACCCAACTCCAGAAGTCTCCACAAGTCCTACGGTACTCGATGAAGGCTCAACAAACATCCCAGGAGAAAGCTGAAGGTATGTGCCATATGCATATTTAATTATAATATTCTAGGACTAATAACTGATTTTTGGCAAATATTTTTTACAAAGTCTATCGGAGCACGAATATTCTCACAGGACACACAAGGAGTGCCAAAACAACCCCGCGGTTTAGGGGTTAAGCTGTTTTTTTTTTTTTTTTTTTTTTTTTTTTTTTTTTTTGCAACCCTACTGTCTCAGCAACAATATCCCACCACCAGCATTACAACACTGGCAGTGAAGGCACACCTACCTACTCACTTCACGGTTAGGACAGTACAACACCTCAATCATAACATCATACTACAAACCCCTCTTTCCTGACATTTACCCATCAGAGGTGTCTTTAAATAGAGATGAGTGAGTTCACCTGGTTTAACTTACTTAGAGCAGGACATTACGCAGCCCTCAGCTGCCAGCTTAGATTTGGGTTTGGTGGAATCACTGATGACATGTGCCCATCTTGTACAATAGACCCACAGTAGACCCACACAAATTGAGCACTGCACAGCACATGTCTCACTGAGACGCAGACACAACATCAATTGTGTAGGGAGCCTGCAGGGCAACCTCATAGGGGCCTCTGCTTACCTGTGGTCGTCAGGTCTGTTCCATCTGATGGACCAGAGTTGAGCAACAACAACAACAACAAAACAACCACAACCACTACTACTACTTCTGCAACTCATTACCATTATTATGATTATTTATCATCATCATGGTAGGTGGTGGCGACCATCATCCACTCACGTGATGTAGTGCCACCTGCTTCTTCCTTCTCCATTACCATTCTTTTTCGGTGTCTGTCCTCTTCTCTTCTTATTTCTTTTGTCTTTCTTGTCACTTTTCCCAACCTTTCTTTCCGTCACAGGTGGCTTAATATTGAGTGACAAACCAAATAGTTTCCTGTAAGCCAGGAAACTATTTACTGTGCTGGGTGGTAACCATAAACCGTAACCAACACATACGCGTTCCCTACATGTCAGCAAGTGGGTTGATGGAGTGTTGGTACCCCTCCCCATAAAACAACTAACTCAAAGACAAACAGCCACCCCTAATGAGATTTTGGTGTCAGCTATGTCTGGATAGATGGATAAACCAATTTGACAGGAATACTAGCCTCAGTTGATTTTACGGGTTTTTTCATCCTCTGGTTATAATTTGATATTAATTTTTAAAATTGATTTTTTGATGTTTAAAAAATAAGATTTTTTAAAAATAATTTTTCTTCCATTCCTGACAGAAGTACAATAATCCCTGTAATAACCGGACGCCCAATTCCTGGACACCCCTATGTCCAGACATTTTGGGCCCAGGCCTTCAGAACCCCCAAATGGCCAAAAAACAAAAACAAAGAAAGCCCCCACCACCACCACCACCACAAAAAAAAAAAAAAAAAAAAAAAAAAAAAAAAAAAAAGATTTATTTCAACCGTATATTGAACTTGGCGCGTGGCGCCGACCAGCTGTGTTTTGCCGCATAGTCCACCAGGGCGACACTGCCTCCTCCTCATTTCCTGCTTACCCATCATTGTGAGTGCATGCTTGTCACCATGGCCGCCCATGTGCTCGCTTTTGTGGTGGTGCCCTGCCTGCTGCAGGCCCTGTTGTTCCCCTGCTGCCTCTTACTCGTGTGTGTGATGATGGCCCCGCCACCCATGAAGAGGAAACGAGTGGTTCTGACTATGGAGAAGAAGAGGGAGACATTGGAGAAGGTGGATGCGGGATGGTCGATGTCTTGCATCCTCCGAGAATTCAGCCTGGCCTGCTCTACAGTGTTTGATGTCAAGAAATCCTGGGACAAACTCATCCAGTACGTGGCTGACTTCGCATCGAAGACCAAACGCAATGTGCAGAGGAAGGTTATGTACCCTCCCAGATTTGTAGAAATCGACTGCTCCATGCTGATTTCGTATCAACAACAACGTGCTGCTGGTGTGCTGGTGCATGGTATGAAGTTGAAGGCTGCCACCGAGAAGTTCACCAGGCTACACAACTCCCCAAACTTCAAGGCTTCTGAGGGTTGGCTCTTCGCTTTCAAGGTATGACATGGACTTACCAACCATAAGGCCCATGGCGAAGCTTTGGACGTCAGCGAGGAGGGAGTAGAGGAGTTTCAGCAGAAGGTGAAGGGCTTGATCAACAGGGAGGGCCTCACTCTCGGTCAAGTCTACAATGCTGATGAAACTGGTCTATTTTATCACTTGGTGCCAATGAACTCTCTAGCAGAGGAGAGAGAGAGGCATGTACCTGAACGCAAGCTTTCAAAGCAATGGATATCTGCTTTGTGTTGCGCCAATGCTAACAGCGTGCACCTGCTCAAGCCCGTTACTGTTGGTCGTGCAAAGCAGCCTCGGTGCCTTCGTGGGGTGACGGATGTCCTTCCTGTCGTGTGGTACCATTCTGTGAAGGCTTGGTTCACCGCCAAGATCTTCAAAGACTGGTTTCACCAGCATTTTGTCAAGGAGGTTGTCCATTACCAGACGAACACACTGGGAATCCTGTGCGACCAGGTAAAGGCTCTCCTTCTCTTGGACAATGCACCTGCGCATCCATCCAACAAGGAGTTGTTGGCTGAGAATGGCCGCATTAGGTGCTTGTTTTTGCCATTAATACAACTGCTCTCATCCTGCAGTGGACAAGGAGTGATCATGGCAATGAAGAGGTTGTACCGTTGGAAGTTCCTGGACAAGGTGATGGTTGTTCTCGAGGATGAGACAGCGCAGGGAGGGATGCGAGGCCAGCGGACTGTGGAAAACCTTCACTGCTACAACATCAAGTCAGCTATCTACATCTGGGCCAGTGCATGGAGGGAAGTCTGTCAAGACTCTGGAAAGTGGTTGGTCTCACCTGCTTCTTGGAGCTGATGTGGTGGATGACTTTGTAAGTTTGGACATTGATGACTTCCATGTATTGCGGCTGGCGACTACGTTGATGTGCACGAAGTGTGGGAGTGGTTGGATGACGACAAGGACGATCCTGGGTATCAGATCATGTCTGATATTGAGATCGCATCCTCATTGCTGGTACAAGTACCCAACTTGAAGATTCTGACGAGGACAGCGAGGATGATGAGGACTCCTCTCAGTGCACCACTACTCCAGCCATCCCCAAGCTGAATGTACTCTGGAAGCACGTCGAGTTCATTCTTGACTACCTAGAACACCCGGACTGTGACAGGGAGATGGGGCCCCTGGGACTTGAGGAGGAAGTGCACGTTTTTAGCCAGCACATCATCACCCTCAAGAATCACCGTTCCTTACGTCAATCAGCCATTGACAGTTTCTTCAGGCCTGTGATCCCCGTCGTGCCCAGCCCTAGCTCCACACCACTGCCTTCCTAAGACGGGCCTTCCACCTCCGAGCCACAGCCCAGCACATCGGCCATGGTGGACTCTCCACTGGACATGAGTTTGCGATGTCTTCAGAGTTGTCTGCAGTGGGTAGTCCATCACCATGTCCCAGCAACATGCCCCTCAGCCACCTGCAACACCTACTCTCGGACTATGACAGTGAATAAACAGCAGAAACTCGCCGCTAGACCACATGGGAATTTACAGTGTTGTGCAGTGTAAAGAACAGAATGTGCTGTGTTAAGAAATTAGAATTCAGAGTGCAAAGGATTACGTGCAGAGTGCTACTGTACAGTGGAGAGTTTCAAGTGCAAGAGCAAGTAAGAAAAGAATGTGCAGTGTTAAGAAATTAGAATTCAAAGTGCAAAGGCTTAAGTCCAGAGTGCAACACTGGTGCAGCGTAAGTAAGAAAGGAGTGTGCAGTGTTAAGAAATTAGAATTCCGAATGCAAAGGATTAAGTGCAGTGCAACACTGGATTACACTAGGTGCTTCAGGTGCACTTTCTTAATGTCAGAGTCTGAGAAGAGGTGGGTTATTCTTCACAACAGCCACGGACATGTTGTAAGTACCCTGGATACTGCTAAATATTTTCCATACTTACCTCTAAATCCTCATTCTCTGGTTCCTTTTCATTTATTTCATGCTTTCTGTCCCTTATTTGTGTGAATAGGTCTTAAATAGGTGCTATGCATGTCCAGTAGGGAGGTATGTAGGTGGTTTTCTGAGTTAGGCTAGGTTAGGGTCCATAAGTACCTGTCCAGGAGGCATTTTCCCAATTTCTGGACAAACCCAATTTCTGGACATGCCTTTGGCTCTGTTACATCAGATATTGGAGGGATTACTGTATTCTGAAAATATGATGTTGAAGGAGAATTGTTGAATATTTGTACTGTAAAGATTTTTTATTCTTTTGTTTATGGTAGTGGTATGGGTGGCTCACTCAAAGTGTAGTAGTAAGACAGGGGCGTGTGTTTTATCTTTATGGCCTCTCATTGTACAGTGATCTCTTGGTTATCGTGCACTTAGTTATAGCAGTTTTCATTATCACAGCTAGATGAAAATCTGCACCCCTCCAGTTTTTGCACTTTGTTATCATGCATCTGAGCTGTTTCTGTTGACGATGTTGGTGCAAAATCTGTAGTTTCTGATGGTTTTGAGAGATTCAGAGATGAGGCCCTGCTTCAGGAGTTATACCCTGGTGATGGAGACCACTAACTCTCCACCCTCTTGCCTCAGAACTCCTTGCCTCAAGCCCATCACACGTCTTTATATGATATGTGTTTTTTCTTTATTGTGCCCTTTCATCATTATCTGTTAACCCCACCATGCCTGTGTGTGTTTCCGATACTTACCTTGACAGAGTGTATTTATTTAGTAGGTCTGAATTGTTGTAAAAGGGAAAATTTGGGTTAACGATTGGGCTGCCTGGCATCAGTCAGGATAAATCCTTTGGGTTCCTTGCTTTTATCATTGCACAGTTTCAGTATCATGCACTAGGTGCAGTACCACTAATGCGCGATAGCCAAGGGGTCATTATATGTACAGAGTTGTAGTATACTGTACATCATTTGAGCTAAACTTATGTTGTTCTGTCTTCATATCAGCATTTATTCAATCTGTTTTTGAACATGTGGAATTTCTTTGCCCTCAATACCTTCCCTTCCATACTTCAGACTAATTGTGTGTGTGTGTGTGTGCATGTGTGTGTGTGTGTGTGTGTGTGTGTGTGTGCGTGTGTGTGTGTGTGTGCGTGTGTGTGTGTGTGTGTGTGTGTGTGTGTGTGTGTGTGTGTGTGTGTGTGTGTGTGTGTGTAATTCGCCGGGTCAGTCAGAATCACTTGATGGTCGTGATCGTCAGCTTTTACCCTCCCGGAAGGGAGCTAAGAGCTCATATAGTCCGATCTAAGGGCAAGGCTGTGACCTTCACACACGCACACACCCGTCCCCTTGCTCGAGGGGGACAGTAACCACCCACTTTGTCAGTGAAACTTTTCACAACCTGAGCGAGGCGCGAACTCCCATCCACCAGTTGGCAAGCGAGAGCGTTACCACTGCACCAGCGAGCGGTGTGTGTGTGTGTGTGTGTGTGTGTAAAAATCAAAATGAGAAAACTAGCCTCGTTGATAACCATTAGTATAGACTTCACAGCTATTCATACAGTAAATATCTAATTTAACTCACTGTAATTTAACAAATTTCAGTATGGTGCACAAACTTTTATCACTACCCAATGTTGGAACCAAACATTGGTAAATTACATGAAATCATAGTTTTTGTGTGTTTATCTCTTTCATTTTTTTAGTACTGTACCAGGTATTATATTATGAGGTTTTTGTTTACAGGAGTTCTTTTATCCTGTGTTATCCCCTACACAGTTTAGTGGCAGAAGTGTGTATAATAGGGACCAGAGTGCCTTTACTAGGAATCTTCTTGTTTTAGAATACTTAATTTAGTGCACAAGGTAGCGGCAGAATTGGTGTGTTAAATCGAGGTTTTTCTGTAATTTGCACCACTGACTCTTGGGTTCCTTAGAATGGATGAAAGAGTATGATTATCTTGTTGTCTCCTGGGGAATATAAAGGAACCATCTTGCTTCTGCCTGACTCTTAGTGATGCACGTCTGATGCTGTTGGCCTTGGTATGAAGTGAAAATTCTCATTCATTGGGAGTGGGAATTTGTTTATGGCAGGGTTGGCAAAAAACCCACTTTTTTTTTCTTAACCCCTTAACCACGGGGCGTCACTTTCGTGACGCTTGGGAGCAAGGGATCATACCGCGGGGCGTCGCTTTTGTGATTCTGTGTTATTTTGAATTCACCCGGGCTTCCAAGTGGGGGCTTGTATCATCTATCAGTACTGCCAATGTCCAACACTAGTCAGCACTCCTAATCTCATCTGTACTCCCATCCATTGTTGACAATTTAGCCATTTCTCCCCGTTCTTGACTCCCCTTCCTACCCCCCCTCCATTACGCTATCCTCTCGCCTGCCCGGCCGTGCTATGCTAAGTAAATCTTCCCTGGAATTTTTCACTGATTTCATCCATTGAAATAAGCCCTATGCCCTATCCTTATACCAAATAATATATACAAGAAAGAAATAAGGTAAGTGAGAGTGCCATACACCTGGAATTGGCTAATTATCACCTGACAACACCTCACGTGCACTTGTTCGCTAATTTTCGCTGTTTTTTTCCCCTTGAAATATGCCATATAATCTATTTTCGTAATAAATATACATATAAGGAGGGAAGGGAGAAGCCTAAGTGATATTTACATTCACCTGGAACTACCTAATTTATAATGTATTGTCTAGATTTCCTGCCAATCATTTCAGTGAAATACATAGCTGTTTCAAGAGCTACGTTGGTAGTACTGAATAACCCCCAAGTAGGCCTCAACCCGGGCCGGCCCTCCTTTATCAGTTCTCTCTCATCTTCCGAAGAGGAGGTACGACTCATCCTCTTGCTGACTTCAGGGCCTTTTTTCACCCCCATGCAAAGGGCCCTGTAACCTTTACCCCCTACTAAACCTCGTGTAGAAAGAGGTAAAGGGCTGACAATTGATAAAAGAGTGACTACAATCTTTCTATTGAGTAAAACAGTGCAAGTGGAATTGTAAATAATGTGTAAACAGCAAGTGAAAGTAATGAATGTAAATATACGTGAACAATGGAAAATAGTTTTATAAGCTACTTCAAGTGACAGTGCATAACACAGTGTAAATAAAATAGAAATGTAAATAACGTAAATAAAATAGAGAACGTAAATAGAAATGTAAATGAGTAGTATTATAAGAATACGAGTATATACCCTAGGAGTAATGAAAGTGAAAGTTTCACTATAGCATGTCTGAATACTATGAGTTATGAGAGTGAAGATGAAAGTGACATTCACTCTCAATGCCAGTATACAGGACGAGAAAGTGAATGCTACGTATTTTACTGAAAGAAATTGAATCCCTACAGTGACAATAAACTAATACTACTGAAGGAAACTTGTGGATAAAGACTGTAGATATATATAAGTGTTATATAGTAATAGAAATATAAAGTGTGAGGGGTTTTATGAATAATAAATGACAGAGTACCAAGAGCGAACTAGTGCAAGTGCGGCGGTCAGACGCGCTCATAATTTTCATTGCTTTCACAGTGTTTTTTTTTTTTTTGGAGTATGGATCCCAAACTACTTGAAAATCATAGAGTAGTGTTTATAGTGTTAATATCTGGCTGTGGTAATCATATTACGGGTTGTCGGGAAGTGTAAAGTGGAGACTTCGTTACCCAACTTCAGAGGTCTCCACAAGTCCTATGGTAACCGACGAAGGCTCAACAAACATTCCAGGAGAAAGCTGAAGGTATGTGCCATAAGCATATGTAATTTTAATATTCTAGGACTAATAACTGATTTTTGGCAAATATTTTTTGAGAGTCTGTCGGAGCCCGAATAACCCCGCGGCACACGCAAAACATCGGTAAACATGCCCGCGGTGTAGGGGTTAAAGCCCAACCCACCTGGGTTTTTTCTTTCTTTTTTTTTCACAAAATATCCCAGAAAACCCAGGGAAAAGTGGGTTTTTTCTAAGTTTACCTTAAATTCAAATAAAATAATGTTTCCGCTATACATAATTATGAATAGCCCAATAGAATTTTTTTTTTTTTCACACAGTTATTTGAATGAGGGGAATGAACACAATTATGTTTTGACCTTTTTGGCTGTTATCCTTGGGCTACCTGCTACACAGCAAAGCATGCTTCAGCATGAGAGGCTTGAGAGCACTGCGCAACTCTTGAGCTGGCAAAGATCGGTTCACACCACACAATAGTGGAAGGAGTCATTTGCTTTGCTACACTCCTTTCTTTGGTAATTATATATACTTGCATTCCTATCTATCTATCTATTGCCAGATGCCTCAATCCCGTTTGGGGTGGCCACAAACAAATGGCCTCCACTTCGTCCTGTCCCCTGCCATTTCACTGCCCTGCTGCCAACTCGCCCCCCCCTCTCTCATATACCTCTCCACCCCATCCCTCCATCTCATCCTCGGCCTCCTCCTCCCTCTTCCCCCCTCCACCGCACTCACATACACTCTCTTCGTCAGTCTTTCACCCTCCATCCTCTCCACATGGCCAAACCACCTCAGTGTGTTCCTCATAACACTTCCTATCATATCCACATCACAACGCTCCTTTATATCCTCATTCGTCAGCCTGTCTCTCCATGTGACTCCACAGGCTCCTCTTAAATAACTCATTTCTACTGCTCTCACTCTTGACTTGTGTCCTTCCAACAACGTCCAGGCTTCACTTCCATACGTTAGGGTTGGTATCACAATACTGTTATGTAGTAACTTTTTTACTTACATGCTCACTTCCCTGTTTCTTATCACTGCTTTCAAGGAACCAGCAACCTTTCTTCCCAGCTGTACCCTTTCAAGCACTTCACCCTCCAAATCTTCATCCTTACTCATCACACTACCCAAGTACTTAAATGTACTCACATTTTCCAATTCCTCACCATCCAACCTCGCCGTACATTCACTGACTTCACCTCTCTCAAAGACCATCACTTTACTCATCCCTACATTCACCTTTAGATTCCGTTTCTTACACACTCTCCCAAACTCATCCACCAAGCCTTGCATCTCCCCTTCGTCTTCACTCAAAAACACAGTATCATCTGCAGACAACAGTACAGGGAGTTTCCAAACACTATCCTCTCTCACCAGGGCCACTCCAACATCCACTACCCTACCTTGTACCTCTTTTATTACCCCATCCATGAACAGATTGAACAACCATGGAGACATGACACATCCCTGTTTCAACCCAACCTCCAAAGAGAAAAATTCACTTAGTTCACCATCCACACGCACTGCAGCCTTAGCACCATCATACCTACTCTTCACAGCATTCGACAACTTTCCAACTACTCCATATATTCTTAATACTTTCCACAATCCTTGTCTATCCACCCTGTCATATGCTTTCTCCAAATCCATGAAAGCCGCATACAACTTCTTTCCCTTCTCTAGAAACATTTCCACTAAAGATTTTAGAATGAATATCTGATCTACACAACCTCTTCCCTTGCTAAAGCCTCCCTGTTCTTCTCCAATTAATTCCTCTGTTCTTTCTCTAACTCTGTCAATAAGTATCCCACCATACACTTTTCCTATTATACTAAGAAGACAAATGCCCCTATGATTACCACACACTTCATTTTCCCCTTTTCATTTGTACAAGGGAATAATTATACCTGACTTCCAATCCTCCGGGACTCTACCTTCCTCCCAGGCCAATCTGCACATCTTCCATATCCATTCTGCTACTATCTCTCCCCCATGCTTCAGCATTTCACCACATACTCCATCAATTCCTGGGGCTTTCCCCAATTTAACTTTCTTCATTGCTTCCACAACTTCTATCCTACTCATTTCTTCCTGTGTTCTCACCTCCCTCCTTCTCCCAGCCATTCCCCAGCCACTTATACGCGCATTACTTCCATCCTCTGTGTTCAACAATTCCTTAAAGAGTTCTCTCCATCTGCTCACTTTTTCTCCCTTCTCCACTAGTAATCTACCATTTTTATCTCTCACTCCCCTGCTAACGTCACTTCCACCCTGTCTTACTCTCTTCACCTCTTTCCAGAACATCTTCTTACAGTCCCTCCACTTTACACTCAAATTCCTTCCAAATTCCTCATCCACTCTCTTCTTACTCTCTCTTACTAATCTTTTCACCTCTCTCTTTCTTTCTACATATAACACTCTCTTCCGCCTCTCAACTTCTTCCATGCCCCTATTTCTCATCCATTCATTGTATGCTTTCTTCTTTTGTGCCACGGCCTGTTTCACCTCTTCAGTCCACCACGCTGTTCCTTGCACCCCCCTCCGTCTTCTCTTCCTCCCACACACCACATCACATGCTGCACATATTTCTTCTGTAAATATCCTGCACACACCTTCCACGTCCCCCATCTGCTCCAGTTCATATTTGCCGAATCGTTCCTCCACTTCTATCTTATACTCTGCCTTCTTCTCATCCTCTTGTAACCTTTCCACTCTCCTTGCAACTACTCCTTCCTCTCGTCTTTCCCTTCTTTTATTCCTCCATTTTACTTGTATCCTAATTCTGGCCACCACCAAGTAGTGGTCAGAAAGTCCACTTCCCCAACCTCTATAAGCTCTTGCATCCATTACACATCTTCGCATCCTTTCATCCACACACACATAATCATTCATTGCCTTCCTTTCATTCAGTTCACCACCCACCCTTCTCATCACTCGTCTTGTATACCTGTGGATCATCTTGTGCCTGAAGAGGGTATTGGCTATCACCAATCCCCTCCCAGCACAAATGTCCACTAACGCACTGCTATTCTCATCTGTCGCAGCAGGCACACCCCACTCACCAACTATTGCATCCACCTTCACATTCCCTACTTTACCATTCATATCACTGATCAAAAACACTCTCTCATTCCTTTCAAACTTTTCCATGCACACTTCCACATTTGTCTAGAACTCTTCTCTCACTCTTCTAGCACGATCTTGTGTGGCACATACACACACACAATCGCCCACATTTGTATTCCAACTTTCAACTTTACCCACAGAATCCTTGACCCAACTGATCCATACTTTCTTATGCTCTTCTTCCATCTTTTACTCACAACTATACATACTCCTTCCTTTGCCCTCTTATTCTCATCTACTCCTGCACATATACCCATCCATACTCCCATTCTCTCACACTTTCTCCTCTCCATTTTGTTTGAGGCATTCCACATACATCCACTTTTGCACCCTCAAGCACCTGTACAATCTCTCTTTCACCTCATCATTCGCTCCTCGTACATTCCACGTAGCCATTACTAAGTCCTTTGTCCGGTCCTGGGTTGTCATCGTTTGGTCAGTCCTTGTCCGAGGCTTCTTGTTTGTTTTTTTAGTCAGTTGTTTTCCGGGGAGGGGCACTAACCCTCCGCCAACCCTTTTAGTCGCCTTTTATGACAAGCAGGGATACTGGGGGAGTATTCTTGAAAACCCCACTACCCCAGGGGGGGCATGAGTGATGTCACACATTATCTTAAAAGTAATAATAGCTTTTAGTAAGCAAATACCTAAGCCTATAAAATACATCTATTTTAAACAGGAAGCAATGTTTATAATCTATTTCTATAGAATTATTGATATTTGGTAATGATATGCGACAACATATAGTATAAGTTAACTCCAGTAATGATTACTGTTATATACCAAATTTACCCCACTCCTGAATAACACTAAAAACAACATCTATCAGCAACAGTTTTACTCTTAGTTTTAAAACTTTTAAAATTAGAGACAGGTAGTGCTGGCTGTAAAGTTTGTATTCACCACATTACATGTGGATGTATAAAAATTGAATCTGCTGAGAAGGAAAGCAATGTAAAAATATTCGTAAGATGAAGAAAACTTTGACCTGATTTTTTGAAATTGCAGTAAGGAATAATGTTATTATTTTTCAGGAAATATTACTATTTCATGTTGGTAAGTCATTTAGAAGTGGTGTCATTTTTATTTTATCACTGAGGCAAAGAATTGCATTTTTATTTGGGAAAAAAAAAATTATATTGGTTGGGTAACATGACAAGAACCATAATTTACTGTGACACAAAAGTATTATCACTTCAAAAGAAAAGGATATTGGTTATAAAAGTTATCAGAAAAATGGAAGTATTATGAATGGTTTTGAAAAAATCAAAGAACAACATTTATATTTGCAAAGAGCATGTTTTACTTATGTTGGTGATGAGAAATGTAATAAGTTTTATTTTTATTTTTATTTTTTTTTATTTTAATCACTAAGATTATGCTTCCAAAACATTATAAATATTTGGTGATGTTGTGGGGGTGCTCACCATTCACTCACTCGATGTAGTGCTGCTGGGCCCTTTCCTCTCCTTCATCCTTCTTTCCTTCCAGCCTCTTCTGTCTTCCTTTCCTTCATCCTTTCCTTGTCCTTCTGCCTACAGGTAACTTTATACTCCCTCTTGTTTCTTTCCTTCATTCTTTCCTCTTCCTTCTGCCTGTGGGTGACTTTACACTGAGTGACAAGCCAAATGGTTTCCTGTACACCAGGAAACCATTTGGATGGTAACCATATAACCAAATTTTGGCGCCTGGTGGTTTAGTGGGGAATTATTGTGCTCCAATTGGATTGAGCCGGTGAAGGTTTATATCCAAGAGATGGTTGAGGTTGATTGCTCATGTAATGCCACTCAGGGATGAGTGAGGCTGGTCACTCTCATCTTAAATGTCAGGACCAACTACCTAGCCCCGGGTTCCTACGCTCCTCTTGGGACAATGTGGGATTGGATGATGGATGGATGGATGGTGATGATGTGTTATTTTAACCAGTGAAATAGAATATGATTAAGTAGCTGTTATTTACTTCTGATATTGTGTGCAAGAATATAACCAATTAATCAAATAAAACTGAATTTGGTATTAAATACATTATTTAAAAATGAAACAGTAAAGTGGGTAAAATAGTGTTTTTTTTCAAGTGGGTTTTACTGAAAAAACCCGGGTGGGTAAAACTGGGTTACTCACTTTGGTGCCAACCCTGGTTTATGGACTAATGGTAGGTGAGGGCACTCACCATCCACTCACTCAGTGTAATGCTGCTTTGGGTGCCTGTCCTTTCTTCTCTTCCTTCCATCCTCTTCTGCCTCCCCTTCATTCTCTTCCTCTTCCTTCTGTCTATGGGTGACTTTACACTCCCTCATCTGTCTTTCTTTTCTTTACTCTTTCCTCTTCTTTCTGCCTATGGGTGACTCTACACTGAGTAAAAAGCCAAATGGTTTCCTGTACACCAGGAAACCATTTACTACACTGGGTGATAACCCTTACAACCAAATTATGGTGCTTGGTGGTTTGGTGGGTAATTAACTTGCTCCAATTAGATTGAGCCTGTGTAAGTTTATACCCAAGAGGTGGTTGGAGTCTATTGCTCACGTAATGCCACTCAGGGATGAGTGAGGCTGGTCACTCTCATCTTAAATATCAAGACCAACTTACCTAGCCCCGGGCTCCTTATGCTTCTCATGGGGCAACAGGGCTCTTGCTAACTGCCGATGGTTGCAAGCCATTTGGTTCCTAAGGTTTCAGATTTACGAGCCAAATAAATTTTTAGTAGCCAAACTGACTACGATCCGAAATATTTTACGAGCGATAAATATATTTATTTACACATTGTGGTGATTAGAATCATATAATGAGGTTTTAAACATTCACATTGGCGACAAGGAAAGACTTAATAATTGATCACAATATGCCTTTTTGTTCATTTAAGTGAGATTTACTTAATTTGGAGCTTACTGGGTTTTGAAGTGGATGTATTTTCTCCTTGCCGAAAGGCGACTTGCGTGTTAAATTTGTTCTCCGAAGGGAGAAAATACTCGCATTTGTGAGCTGTGGCTCACCAAACAAGTGCCCTGGGCAACATAGGATTGGATGATGGATAGATGGACGGACTTTCAGCGTAGAGAGATTGCACAGTTTTCAAGTACAGTGTGGTAATACAGTAATGAAAGCATGAAACACAGAAATAGAAATTTATAATTGATACTATTTACTTTTGTCAGTGTAGCTACCTTGCATCAGACCCTTCCATGACTCAGTCCCCCTGGGGACCACGAAGGAGTAATAAGAGATTTTGTGTGTGTGTGTGTGTGTGTGTGTGTGTGTGTGTGTGTGTGTGTGTGTGTGTGTGTGTGTGTTCATACCTTTCCTAATTGTTCTTACCTAATTGTATCTTTACAGGAATGAGTCAAGCTCGTACTGTCCTGTGTCGTAAACCATATTTATCATACATATCCTTAAATTTATGAATTGTTTTGGCACACACTATTTCATTCGGTAGTGCATTCCACTGATCAATTGCTCTATTTGGGAAACTAAATTTCCTTACATCTTTATCACCTCTCTTTTTATGCAGTCTTTTGCAGTGTCCTCTTGCTGATGTATCCCCATAGGTTATGTAATCATTTATGTCTATTTTCACCTTCCCTGATATGCATTTATGTATCATAATCAGGTCTCCTCTTTTCCTTCTCTCCTGTAGTGTAGGCAGATTCAGTTTTTCTAGTCTTTCTTTGTAGCTTAGATCCCATAAGCTTGATACCCATCTTGTAGCGGCTCTTTGAACTTTTTCAATCTAATCTATTTGTTTTTTGAGATGAGGACTCCAGACTACTGATGCATACTCCAGGGTTGGTCTGATGAATGATGTTATTATCTTTCTTAGCATGTCTTCATTTATGTATGTGAATGCTATTCTCATATTTGCAAGCAGTGTATACATGTTCCGTACCTTCTCACTGATGTGGTCAGCCGGAGATAGTATATTATTAATAATCACACATAGGTCCTTCTCTGTTTCTGATGTGTGTAAGGTTGTATTTCCTAACTTATAATCCCAATCAGGTCTTTTTCCATTTCTACCAAACATGATTACATGACACCTGTCCACATTGAATTCTATTTGCCATGTATTGCTCCATGCATGAAGTTTATTTAATTCTTCTTGTAGCTCTTTACAGGAGTCTGCATTAATAACTGACCTTTGTATTTTTGCATCATCGGCAAACATATTTAGGCATTCATTTCCAGTGTTGCTATCTGTATCATTTATATACACTAAAAACATGATTGGTGCCAGCACTGAGCCCTGTGGAACTCTGCTAGTCACTTCTCTCCATGATGAGTAATTTCCCCTTAGTACTGTCCTCATTTCTCTTTTTTTGAGAAAATCTTGCATCCAACAATACAGTTTGCCTTGAATTCCTCCTTGATGGTACAGTTTCCATAAAATATGCCTTTGGTGTGGTACTCTGTCAAATGCTTTCTTAAAATCTAAATAGATACTGTCCATCCATCCTTCACTTTCCTGTAATGTTTCTGTTACTCTGTCCTAGTAGCTCAACAGATTAGTAACACAAGATTTTCCTTTTCTGAAACGAAACTGTCTTTCTGTTATTGTGTTGTGTTCTTCTAGATGATATACCCAAGCTTTTCTTATCAGCTTTTTTAAATACCTTGCTTACAACACTGGTTAGTGATACTGGTCGGTAGTTGAGTGGATTTTGTCTATTTCCTTTCTTGAATAGGAGAACAATGTTTGCTTTCTTCCAAATATCAGGTAGTTTACCTTGTCCCAAGGATTCCTTGAAAATTAAAAATAATGGTTTACCTAACTCCTTTGCACATTCATGTTGCAGCCAGCATGAAATTTCATCAGGACCATTTGCTTTTCCTTTTTCTAATTTACTTAGCTCCTCCTGTATTTCTTTTTCTGTTATTTGTATATCTGGTAATATATGTGGGCATGCCTGTTCCATATCATCCCCCTCAAAATTATTTTCTTCTCTAAAAACTGACTGGAAATTCTTGTTCAGTGCTTCACAAATATCTTTCTCTTGTGTATGGGTGATTCCCTCATTCGTAATAGATTGTATTTTATCTTTTACTTTGGTTTTGCCTTTGATGTAGCTGTAAAACAGCTTTGGTTGATCACTACTTTTATTTATGATATCTTTCTCAAACTGTTTTTGGGCTTCCCTCCCTATTCTTGTATAATCGTTTCTTGCCTGTTTATAGTTGTTATATGCCCTCTCACTATTGTGTCTTCTGTATCTATTCCACAACAAATCTCTTTTTTCTTTTGATTTTTTACATTCTGTATTGAACCATTACTTTCTTTTCTTTTCTGCTTCTTTGTGCTGTGGAATGTACTTCTGGACTCCTATTTCATAAAATTCACAGAATTTTTTTATACAGTACCCTCGTGTCCAACACGGTAATATTGTCATGCACAGGTCCCGTGTTGGACCAAAAATGTGTTAGACAAACAACAGAGCTTATGGGGAAAAATGAATTATGTCAGCAACCCTAGGAAAAGTCACCCTAAATACCTACCATATACCTTTAAATCAGGGGTTCCCAACCTGGGGTAAATTACCCCAAGTGGGGTAATTTGGTCTTTTGTGAAGGGTAATGGGGGAGGTAACAAAAGAAAAAAAAAAAATCTAAAAATCATACCAGTTATGACAGACTTTCAGACCTATACTAAAATTCAGAGATGAATGTTTAAAGTCATGTTTATTTGGTATCAGTGTTAATAATAAAAATAAATTACTCCTTGCAATAACTCTCTTGGTTTTAGTCTAACCTTTAATTAAGTCCTACATTCAAACTAAAATCTAGGCATCAAAATGTTAAGCAGCTAAAATGCAATTGTGGAAACATAAGCAATGAGGGGTAATGAGTGAAGGGAGGTGTGGAAAATGGGGTAATGGGTAAATAAAGGTTGGGAACCCCTGCTTTAAATATATTGGTACTACTTATTATAATAAATGGTGCTGTACTATGAATGATGACTAACCTTTTAGGATAGTGTTGGTGGGCTTTGCTGGGAATTGAAGGTGATATCCGAGGCTGTAGGTAGTCCTACTGGGTCCCCGGAGGATGGCTGCTGACGTCACTAGCGAGTAATGGCTGCTGCTCCTCCTCAACCTCCCTCATAAATCCTGCGAAATCACACTCAGAATCACTATCCTCATCCACATTCATGGAAGGTCCTGCTTCTGCCTGTCCTAGCACTCCATAAGCCTTCACTGCTGCCAGGATCTTGTCTTGGTTTTTTTTATTATGGTCCTCACGCTGGCTTCATTCACATCGTAGGCCTTGGCGATGTCCACTTTCCTCTCCCGTTTCTTCTTCCTCTCGATGATTTCTAGCTTGGTGGCCTGAGGGAGGTGCCGCCACATCTTGGGGTTCTCAGAAGGCTTCCTAGGCATCGTGACCAGGATAAAATGCAGTAGCAAGGGCAGAAAATGCAGCGAGAAAAAAGCACCTTCCAATGCAAATTATGCGACTGGCACTGTGGCGGGAGAAATTTAAACAAAACATCACGTGATAGCAGAAGCATTTTTTATTGGGCGACATCACGATCACGTCACGATAGCGGTTGGGGGAGGCAACTTGATCAGAAGTTTTGATTGGCTGTCAGCATCACAGGAACGTCCAGTATGACCGTGTTGGACCGGGGTTGATAGTGCTAGAGGCGAACTCTGCGGATTTCGCCCACTTCTCGGAGCTCCGTGCGTGTTATGCTAATGCACCCATGTTAAAGTAATTAAATTGTATTAAATCGTACTAATTTTTTGCTCGCCGTGCTGGACGCGAATCGTGCTGGACAAACGCGTGTTGGACGCGAGGGTACTGTATATAGCATTTAAATCTTGTCCTCTAAGCTCCTTTTCCCAATCAGTTTCTGAGAAGTACTTCTGTAGGTCATGGTAGTTTTCCTTTTTATAATTTAGGCTCTTTTTGTAACTTTCATTGCTGTTAATTATGTCATATGCAATCCAGAAGTTGCAATTTAGTACTGCATGGTCGCTTTTGCCAAATGGAGGGTGATACATTAAATTGTCAGTATTGTTTTCTTGCCTAGTAAATATAAGATCTAGCACTGAGGGTGCATCAAGTCCTCTTTTTCTGGTGCTTTCCCTTACATGTTGCGTTAGGAAAAACTCCTGCACAAGATCCAGGCTTATTATATTATATATAGAATATTCCAATTTACAGTAGGCTCGCACTGTGCGTGTCATCACAGTGCGCGAGTGACCAAAAATCTTAACCAAGAACCTTGAATGCGTGAGTTTACCTCACAGAAAACGAGGTAGAGGCAAGGAGTTGCTCAAAAATGCCATTTTCTATTAGTACGCGGTCACCCCTCACACAACGCGTCACGTGTCGTCATGATGCGCAGAAATTCCTGGGTATTCTACTGCGCAGCTTGGGGTACAAGGCAGCGGGCTTGCCATCACAGTCCTGGCTCATGCACAGTGCGGATCCACTCTCTACAACGTGTGGCGTTTTTTTTGCTGCTCCATCCTGGCCTGTACTTCACCGCACCATGGCTCCAACCCCAAGAGTTAAGAAACTTCTGATGCACGCCACCAAGTTAGAGATCATCAAGATGAAGGAGGAGGGTCAAGGAAACACCGCCATCGGGAAATCCCTGGGACTGTATGAATCAGCAGTGAGAACGGTGTGGAAGAACCATGATGCCATAAGGGCTGTAGTGAAGACATATGGTGCCTCTGACCAAGACGGCCGTTCGCGGGTGGGAAATCGTGCGATGATACTAATGTGGTATCTTGCCACCTTCATAATGAGGAAGGAGGTGTTCCACTGAAAGGAAGATTTATTCAGAACCAAGCCCAGCTCTTTTACAAGGCAGCATCTCGCAAGTTAAATGTGGACAAACCTTTCAAGGCATCGGTTGGATGGCTGGACCGTTTTCTCAAGCGCAAGGAACTCCATTATGTCAAAGTGTCTGGTGAATGTGCCTCTGCTGACGAGCTGGCCGCGAGAGACTATCCTGCGATATTTAGAGCGCTTCTTGAAGAGGGACAGTACACCAAGGACCAGATCTACAACATCGATGAAACGTTGTTATACTACTAGGCCATACCCAAAGCAACTTACATTGCTAAAAGACAGAAACAAGCCCCTGGTCGCAAGCTCCAGAAGTGTAAGATGACGGTAATGTTCGCTGTAAACCTGTCTGGGAGCCACAAGATGAGGCTAGTTGTTGTACACACAGCTTCACATCCAAGGTGCAACAAAAACCTCACGAACATGGATGCAAGTGGCGTATATTGTTACAGGTCTGCAAATGGTTGGATGACCAGAAACATTATGGCAGACTGGTTAATGAGGCGCTGCGTCCCCAATGCCAGGGCCAAGTGTCAGGAATTGGGCATTCCATTTAAGATGCTCCTTGTGCGTGACAGTGCATCAAGTCACCTTCCATACCTAGAAGATCTGCATGAGGATTGTAGTGCTGTGTTTCTGCAGCCACGCACGACGTCACTAGTGCAGGCACTGGATCAGGAACTGATCGCCACTGTGAAGCACTTCTACCACAAGCAAGTGTACGACTACCTACGCAGGAAGACCGACACACAAGAGGAGCTTCATGCCCTACAAGAAGACCACGACGAAGACCTCGATGAGGGACCTGCTCCCGTTCCATCTCCGCCAGCAGCTGTATCACGACCCGCTACAGGAGCCATGACTGTTGAGGCATTTAGGCGTCATTTTACAGTGAAGGACGCAGTTGAATTTCTCCTACAAGCCTGGCACCAGATTACACCTGCAACAGTGAACTATGCGTGGCGAATGCCCTTGCCTCACTTATGCACGACCCAGGAGACAGCCATTCAACCACTGGCTGAGGCTGAGGCAGCAACACTGATAGCAGCACAAGCTGTACCAGGTTTCGAGGACCTTACATTGGCGGACATACGAGAAGTGCATGCTGCTAATGAGGAACAGCCTCCCAAGGAAGTGTTGCAACGCATAGATTAGGCTGACACAGAGCCTGACACCAGGCAGAGTCAAGTTGAGCATCCTAGTGTGATGGAGGGCAGGACTGAGCTGTGTATGTCAAGAATAAACAAGATCCCTTCTGCCATGGATAAGCTCAGGGAAGAGGTGAAGGAACAGGAAGTGAGCAGCCTAAGAACGGAGGAAGTTCTGGTTGGTATCGACAAACTCTTCCGTTTCTAGAGAGACAGGCACAGGCAAGAAATAAACAGAAGACAGATGCTCATAACAAGCTACACACAGCTGGCTCAAGTTAGTAAAATTGAGGAACCAGCTACATCGTCTGCTCCTGTTCCTGTTGAGGATGAAGAGGATGCAATGTCAGAAGTCTCAGCATTGGACTTCGAGGGGTTTATGGCCGAAGTGAGTGACTTTGAGGCTCCTGGGTAAGGTGCTCAAGAGAGTTTGTAGAGGGAAGTGTTGGTGCAGCGTGGGGTGCGGTGCTGTAAGTGTTGCCGCGCCTCGGAACCCCTGTTATTTTAGTCCATCAGGCCTGTTGTCTACTGTTGTTAAGGTTACAACCCATATTTTTGTTATTGTAGCTATATCTGTAGTTCAGTGTCTGAAAAGTATGACCTTTATTATGTCTCTAAGGGCCAATAAATGTCCAGGTTTGAGGGGGTACTGCCCATATGTAATTTTTCCCATAAGATTATGTATTCACAGTGCGCGAATTCTCAGTGCGTGAGGTCGTGGACCGCCCAATCTCTCGGGCACTGTGTGAGCCTACTGTATATTTGTATTAAAATCTCCAGTTAGAATAATTCTTTCCGATTTCTCTTCCATTCTATGTAGTAATGCTCTTAAACTCTGAATTGTACTCTCTGTCAGATCCTCCTATTCACCTCTTTCCCATGTGTTTGATCTGGGTGGCATGTACAAATTGGCTACAATTACTTTCCCTTCAGATGTATTGATCTCTACTGCAATCAGTTCTACTTGTGCGGGTATGTCTAGTTCTATTTCTTTGACTTTTAGATTTTTCTTTGTTAATATTATAATTCCTCCTCTTTTTAAGTTCATATCTCTTCTCCATATATTGTATTCCTCTAAGTTTAGGATGTCATTTGATATCCTTGGTGTTAATTTTGTTTCAGTTAGGCATATTGTATGTGGTTCATTTTCTCTGATATAATCATTCATCTCTAATAATTTAGATACGATTCCATCCACTTTTGAGTACATCAACTTAATCATCTTTATATACTTGTCATGACTTGGTTTTACTTCCTTTCTCCTTTTGTGTGTGTGTGTGTGTGTGTGTGTGTGTGTGTGTGTGTGTGTGTAAATAGATAGGTAGATAGATAGATGTAATATTCTTTTCCCATGTACTAAGAATTTACATATGAACTTTGTATAGGACAGTAATATATTGTCAGCCTTATTACCATTTTTCAGTTTTGTGTTGGGTACCAGCGTATGAAAGGGAAAAAATGCCTCTTCCCTTTTGGACTGCACTGCACAGGTATGAAGTTTAAGAGTTTGATACAGTAAATATGTAACTGGATAACTTTATAAATGTAGTCAACATTGCCATGAACAGTGCACCAGAATTGCTGTTTTGTTTTTGGATCTAATGTTCTGGATTAGTTGTGTGAATCTGTAAAATATGAATGTGGTTTTAAATGCATTAGACACTGTAATGAATTACCTTTAACCAAATTTCAGCTGAATTAGCTGTGAACCAACTGAAAACAGTCCTCGTGTACAGGTCACCCCCCATATTGTGATTAGACTGTTAGCAGTCACTTACTTATACGGTTTGCACATTTTAGCACCCATACTTTGATAAGTGGTCATTTTTACTTACATGTACCCTGCACTAGGGTGGGAAAGGAGGTCCGGATGATGATGACGATGATCCCCAGAACCCCCAATGAAGCACCATTTTTCTAGATACGCTCGCCAGTCTCTCTTATACAATCGCTACAGTCCCTGTTTTTGATATACAGTACAGGCAAACCCCGGTTTAATGATGCAGTTGTTTAAGTAAAAACCCATCGCTAGGTGGGGTATCGTTTCCCAGAGTATATTTGACACGTCAAGTATAGGGATCCATTTTTGAGCTTTGGGTTTTCCCCCCAACCAAGCCCTAAGCCCACCCAAGTGAGTCCAAAAAAAAATTTAAAGCCAATCTAAATGGCCCAACAGCTGTAAAAGAAGCTAATCTAAGCCTTAATCCAGTGCCCGTCTCACGCATACCCAGTCAAGGTCACTGGAGAATGCGATCTCCAACTCGTATTCAAACTCGGTAAGAAGTAGCAGCATTGTTTACAATCCCACCATCAGACGGTCCCGGGACAATTAGAGTCCCCCCAAACTTCTAAAAGTTGCCAGTGATCGCTGGATCACTAAATAATGTCGGGTCATTATCCGCTCAGAGCTGGTGTACCGTCCTTTAAAAAAATTCATATTGGGGTTATTCCTCATGTATAAAGCATTATACAGTACCAGTATTATATTAATCTTAGGTATTTTACTGATGCTCTAAATGAGATTTACGCTGAATAGTCCTCCACTGCGTTTACTAAAAACCATGAAAGCTTATTGTGTGTGTTTGCATTCATCACATTTTTACCAAGTGTTATGAATATCAGTTTTTGGAAATATTTATCGTACAGTTTCCAAAGATCGTTATCTTTCATTTGACTAATCCTGACATGATTCTAACCACTGTACATTTAACCCCCCCCCCATCCCAGCAGATTTGTAACCAATGACCTCCCCCAGTCCCGGCAGATTTTCGATTTTTTTTTTTTTTTTTTTTTTTTTTTTTTTTTTTTTTAAATTAAAACCTCCGCTTTTTATGAGAAACATCAAAAATTCATAGAGAAATCCCTCACCTGAGCTTTAAAATGCTGATACAGGTAACAGTACACTTACCTGGCTGTGTTTTCTATGGGGCTAGGCTGTAGAGAAAACTTGTTCTGTGGGAGGGGTAACTATTCCAAACCACTCGTAATAGGTATTTATTTATTTATTTGTACAAATTTATGTGTAGTACAAGAGTATATTGGTTTTCACACAGTAATATAGGCGATATAAGCATTGTTTCACTCACCAAACACATCAACATACCGCAACTTTTTTGGTGACATTACCTGATCATCATTTTCGACTCTTTCTTCCTCTAATGCTACGTAAACTTTGTCCTCCACATTGTCATCGATTAGGGAATCACTCTTGCCTTGAATTTCGTACCGTGGCACAAAGTGTCTTTACTGGCCAGGTCACTGGTAACAAGTGAATTGCCGAAACAATGGCGTACGGAATGAGGCATTGTCCCCCCTTGGCATTGGATAGAGGAAGGTGTCCTGTGTATACGTACCAAAAATCAAATGCGAAATTTGAAAAATGTGCAAATGACGGACCTTGCAATTGCGGCGCGTTTATATACATCAACGGGAGTCACAGTGCCAAAATGTGTGGATGTATATATACGTCAGCTGGACGCGGTGACTTAATAATAGTAAGAACTCTATGGCTGACATCTTATGGGGCCGAGATCAGTGACCCAAATTTTTAATGGCATGGTATTCCTCTTGCTTTGAGGAAACGTCTCAGCTCTGCTACAGTCTATTTTTCCACACATGTTTTTAGCTGTGCAGTGGACCGTGGCACTAAATTTTCCTGAATCATCGTCTGATTTCAAAAGGCGCAGGCATCAAGTGTGGTGTATACACATCATCAGCGCCACCCTGGGCTCCTGGCGGCGGGCACACAAACTACGCCACACTGCCCATGAGAAAGCGCCTCCATATGAGCTCACTGGGTTCATATGACCTTCAGTTGTTTAAGTACCATATTTCCTTCATTTGTTATGTAAGATACAATTTCGTTATACCCATTTATCATTTCTCCATACAGATGTACAATCACCACCTAAAACCATGACAGTGATCAATATTCGGGCAACATAATAATCGCATGTAGACTGTCCCTAAACTTAGATGGACACAACCTTCCATTTCTGTTATATTTTGAAAAAGAAGCCATTTTTTTTTTTTTCCAGTATTATATGTAGATAAATCAATAAATGTCCTATTTTCAATAAAGTAACACTAAACTTGTATAACAGAGGGTAATTAAAGTTGACACCACTTTTTCATTTCATATTAAGTTTTCTGACGACTGCTGACATCTTTTTCCAGTTTGTGGGGGCTCCAGTTAAAGAAGGATCTGTTATGCATAATAATAATGTATGAATGGTGCAGAATTGTCCAAGGTGCGAATTGTTGTGACAGAATCATTGATGTTTCGACGGGGGAATGCAATTGGGATAGCCTTTTCAACGGCCCCTCTTTATTTTGTTTTAGTTACTGTTCTGGTTGCTGAGCTCCGTAATTTTCTTCTTTCTTATTTTCCAACCTTTGTTTAGATATTCCTTTGTATTTTCAAAGTGTTTTCCCTTGAACAGCCTCAATATAAACACATGATTTGTCAATTGATGATGTGATCGGATTAGCCTTTTCAATGGCCTCTCTTTATGTCATTTTAGCTACTGTTCTGGCTACTTAGCTCCGTTATTTTCTTTTCTCTTATTTTCCAACATTTACTTAGAAATTCCTTTGTACTTTCAAAGAGTTATCCCTTGAACACCCCAATGTAAACACATGATTTATCGATCAATGATGCAATTGTGATAGCCTTTTCACCAGCCCCTCTATATGTCATTGTAGTTACTGTTCTGGTTGCTGAGTTCCTTTGTTTTCCTCTTACTTTCCAATATTTATTTAGAAATTCCTTTGTACTTTCAAAGCGTTTTTTCCTTGAACAGCCCGAATGTGAACATGGTTTATCGATGTCACAGTTTTCACCAATGCATGCAATATATACTTTTTAAGGCTTTCATATTTATTTAAGATTATTATTATGTATTCCATGATAGGTTTGATGTTCAGTGGTCATTGACAAAATATTCTCTGTTGAGTCGCCTAGTTGTCCTCACTCTGTTGTACCTTGTCTGATGGGTGAGAATCAGTGCCCCAGATGACAGTGTTCACTCCCCCTATGACTAAAACACATTATTATAAGTCTAAAAACAGTTTATAAATCAACCTAAACACAAAAGTTGTCTAAATTATAATCAAAACTGGTTAAAAAATGAAAACCCATCGCAACACCGGAGGTAGGACTACAATAGGCGGGGTAGGGTGGTATTTCTACCCCCATCACTATTCTGGGGTATCGCATCTAGGGGTATCGTAAATCGGGGTTTGCCTGTATGGTAAACTCTCGTTTATCCAGATAATAGAGCCAAAGGCTTGCCGGATACTGTCAGAATGCCGAATAATGAGAAAGTCCCTCCTGTGGGCCCCCAAACCCCCAAACTCTGTAACACTTATCCACTGTCTAACCCCTACAAAACTTTAAAACGTCAAAAAGCAATTAATACAAGTTCCAAATATTAGAATACTAGTGTAAAATAAATGAAATAAAGCACTGTAATGTACTGCTAAGTACACTCTAAATTTACGTAGAGAAGCATTTTCATGTTGACGATGGAGATGATAGCATAGTCCCCCCAGAGCCGTTTTCTTTCACCCTGTAGTACTGTGTAAACACATGCATTGTAAAACCTTTACCAGACACTATAAATCGTCGAAAAACAGGTAAAAGACATTCCTAATATTGAAATAGTGCTGTAATGTACAATGAAGTACAGAATGCTCTCAATCTTCGATCAGTCTGAGGACCGAAAAAAACGATCGAAATGTGATTTATTGAAGGGCGAATTGATAAACTTATGGAAAAAAAATAAATGGGACTGACATGTCGCTGACAAACCTACATCAACCCACCCAAATCTTAACACAGCCATATATTTGCTTATATTTAGTACATATTTACTTACTATTAGCAATAAAAACAAGAAATACAGACTGCACACACTTTAATATAGAAAGAATGAAGCTCATGTGGTGAGTGTTGGGTTCCAAGACAGTTCACCATCATCAATTTGCCATCAGACAATTCGCCATCAAAACATGGACGATTCCCCGTCAGGACATTTCACACTCTGGACGATTCCCCATCATTCTATAAATATACATATTATTAATTAATCAGTACTTTAATAACTATATTTCAGGGGGATCCATCAGAGTCTATGTTCAGTAGCGCAGGCTTTGGACTTTACTGTATTTATTAGCTGCACCTTTAGTCAATAATTAACTTGTTTCGTCCTCACTGTAGTCGCCTTTGAGTTATATTCTAGCATCACTCACAGCTGTCTTCATTAATGACGGCATACTGTCTTGTTATTTTTATGATGGTGAATTGACTTGACGGCGAATTGTCCCGATCGGTTCCGAGGTGATGGTCGAGTCACTGTTGCCAGCCACCACTGCCACCCTCGCTGCCATCACTCGCGCTCGCCCCAACCCCGCTGGAGTGAACACCTGCTCCTTATCCCTGTCCCAATCACCATGGCCACTGCTGTTGATGCTCTCACTGCCTCCATCATCACAAAAAAGATTTCAAACGTTTGAATGAGGCCAAGCTTCACCAAGTGGCCGGTAGGTGGCATGAGAGATGAACAGCTGGGCTTCGACTTGCGCTCACAACCCGGCTTGAGTGATCGAAGCATGACTTTTGAAATCGAAGCACAAATTTTGGACGAGCAGGGGAGTCTGATCAAAGTACGAACTATCGAAGTAAGATTAATCGAAGATTGAGAGCCTACTGTACACTGCAAATCCATGGCAAGAGAGAGAGAGGGGGAGACAGCAGTGCAACCTGTCAGGGAGCCACACAAGCACTAGCATAGCAGCCAGTTTTAGGAGGGAAATGTATTGCAATGTTGCCATGTCTTGCATTATACAGCACTAAGGTAGGATTACTAATTTGATCTGTACTTTTTGTTGACATGCCAGTTGCATTTGGCACAAATAAATATCCATACCAGTAGGTGGGGGCGCTTACCATCCACTCACTCGATGTATTGCTGCTCTTGGGTGTCTTCCCTTTCCTCTCCTGCGTCCGTAATTACTTCCTTCCTCTTCTGTCTTTCATTACTTCATTCTTTCCTCATCCTTCTGCCTACAGGTGACTTTACACTCTCTGTTCTGCCTTTCTTTCCTTCAGTCACCTGGTGGTTTAGTGGGTAATTGTGGTGCTCCAGTCGGATTGATCCGGTGAGGGTTATATATCCAAGGGGTGGTTGGGGTTTATCGCTCATGTAATGCCACTCAGGGATGAGCGAGGCTGGTCACTTTCATCTTAAATTTCAGGACCAACTTGCCTAGCCCCAGGCTTCTGTGCTTCTCATGGGGCAAAGTAGGAGTGGATGATGGATGGATGGATGTCCATGCCATTACAATAATGTTTTGGAAGAGACTTACAGTGCAAGGTAGGCATGTTTTTATATCGGCACCGTAGCGGTGGAGGAATACAATGGAGATTGAGACAGCATCCAACTACCTGCTTCCAGCCAATGAAAAATCTGCTTTAGAATTCTTCCTCCCCTGTTTAGCCAATATAAACTCTTCTATTCCCTACAACTGCATCTTCTCTCCTTACCCACCACTAGCACCCTGTGAGCTTCAAGGCTCACCATCTGTCAACCCTCCCTCCCTCAACACTGCTTCCCTTTCAAAATACAGTATAATATAACCCATTCCTTTCTGTGTATTTCTCTTTATTTTTTTGTAATTATGGCTGGATCTTTGATGACAACAACTGTCTCATGCCCGATGTTAATGTGCTTTTAGCCAGAAAAAATGGACCTTCATTCTGGATATGTCAAAGATTTTATGCTTTCTGCCAGATACCATTTTAATTCAGCCCCTCACTATGGAGAGGAGAGAGTGTGAGAGAATGGGCGTATGGATGGGGTATATGTGCAGGAGTAGGTGAGAATGAGAGGGCAAAAGAAGGAGTTTGTATAGTTGTGAGTAAAAGATGAAAGAAGAACATAAGAGAGTATGGATCAGTTGGGTCAAGGATTGTGTGGGTAAGATTGAAAGTTGGAATACAAATCTGGGCGATTGTGTGTCTGTATGCACCAATGCAAGATCATGCAAGCAGAGTGAGAGAAGAGTTCTGGACAAACGTGGAAGTGTGCATGGAAAAGTTTGGAAGGAATGAGAGAGTGTTTTTGATCGGTGATATCAATGGTAAAGTAGGGAACGTGAAGATGGATGGAATAGTTGGTGAGTGGGGTGTGCCTGCTGAGATAGATGAGAATGGGAGTGCGTTAGTGGACATTTGTGCTGGGAGGGGGTTGGTGATAGCCAATACCCTCTTCAGGCACAAGATGATCCACAGGTATACATGGCGAGTGATGAGAAGGGTGGGTGGTGAACTGAATGAAAGGAAGGCAACGATTGATTATGTGTGTGTGGATGAAAGGATGCGAAAATGTGTAATGGATGCAAGAGCTTATAGAGGTTGGGGAAGTGGACTTTCTGACCACTACTTGGTGGTGGCCAGAATCAAGGTCCAATTAGAATGGAGAAATAGAAGAAGGGAAGGATGGGAATAAGGAGTATTTGTAAGGAGAGTGGAAAGGTTACAAGAGGATGAGAAAAAGGCAGAGTATAAGAGAGGAGTGGAGGAACAATTGGGCAAATATGAATTGGAGCAGATGGGGGATGTGAAAGGTGTGTGCAGGATATTTACAGAAGAAATATGTGCAGCATGTGATGTGGTGTTTGGGATGAAGAGAAGACGGAGGGGTGTGCAAGAAACAGCGTGGTGGAATGAAGAGGTGAGACAGGCTGTGGCACAAAAGAAGAAAGCATACAATGAATGGATGAGAAATAGGGGCGTGGAAGAAGTTGAGAGGCGGAAGAGAGAGTTATATGTAGAAAGAAAGAGAGAGGTGAAGAGATTAGTAAGAGAGAGTAAGAAGAGAGTCGATGAGGAATTTGGAAGGAACTTGAGTGTAAAGTGGAGAGACTGTAAGAAAATGTTCTGGAAAGAGGTGAAAACAGTAAGACAGGGTGGAAGTGACATTAGCAGGGGAGTGAAAGATAAAAATGGTAGATTACTAGTGGAGAAGGGAGAAAAAGTGAGCAGATGGAGAGAACACTTTAAGAAATTGTTGAACATAGAGGATGGAAGTAATGCGAGTATAAGTGGCTGGGGAATGGCTGGGAGAAGGAGGGAGGTGAGAACACAGGAAGAAATCAGTAGGATAGAAGTTGTGGAAGCAATGAAGAAAGTTAAATTGGGGAAAGCCCCAGGAATTGATGGAGTGTGCGGTGAAATGCTGAAGTATGGGGGAGATAGTAGTAGAATGGATGTGGAAAATGTGCAGATTGGCCTGGGAGGAAGGTAGAGTCCCGGAGGATTGGAAGTTAGGTATAATTATTCCCTTGTACAAAGGAAAAGGGGAAAAAGAAGTGTGTGGTAATCATAGGGGCATCTGTCTTCTTAGTATAATAGGAAAAGTGTTTGGTAGGATACTTATTGACAGAGTTAGAGAAAGAACAGAGGAATTAGTTGGAGAAGAACAGGGAGGCTTTAGCAAGGGAAGAGGTTGTGTAGATCAGACATTCGTTCTTAGATCTTTAGTGGAAAAGTTTCTAGAGAAGGGAAAGAAGTTGTATGCGGCTTTCATGGATTTGGAGAAAGCATATGACAGGGTGGATAGACAAGGATTGTGGAAAGTATTAAGAATATATGGAGTAGATGGGATGTTGTTGAATGCTGTGAAGAGTATGTGTGATGGTGCTAAGGCTGCAGTGCGTGTGGATGGTGAACTGTGTGAATTTTTTTCTTTGAAGGTTGGGTTGAAACAGGGATGTGTCATGTCTCCATGGTTGTTCAATCTGTACATGGGTGGGGTAATAAAAGAGGTACAAGGTAGGGTAGTGGATGTTGGAGTGGCCCTGGTGAGAGAGGGTAGTGTTTGGAAATTCCCTGTACTGTTGTTTGCAGATGATACTGTGTTGTTGAGTGAAGACGAAGGAGAGCTGCAAAGCTTGGTGGATGAGTTTGGGAGAGTGTGTAAGAAACGGAATCTAAAGGTGAATGTAGGGAAGAGTAAAGTGATGGTGTTTGAGAGAGGTGAAGTCAGTGAATGTACAGCGAGAGTGGATGGTGAGGAATTGGAAAATGTGAGTACGTTTAAGTACTTGGGTAGTGTGATGAGTAAGGATGGAGGTTTGGAGGGTGAAGTGCTTGAAAGGGTACAGCAGAGAAGAAAGGTTGCTGGTTCCTTGAAAGCAGTGATAAGAAGCAGGGAAGTAAGCATGGAAGTGAAAAAGTTACTTCATGACAGTATTGTGATACCAACTCTAACGTATGGAAGTGAAGCTTGGACGTTGTTGAAAGGGTACAAGTCAAGAGTGAGAGCAGTGGAAATGAGTCATTTAAGAGGAGCCTGTGGAGTCACATGGAGAGACAGGCTGACGAATGAGGATATAAAGGATCGTTGTGGTGTGGATGTGGATGTGATAGGAAGCTTTAGGAGGAATACACTGAGGTGGTTTGGCCTTGTGGAGAGGATGGAGGGTGAAAGTCTTATGAAGAGAGTGTATGTGAGTGAGGTGGAGAGGGGAAGAGGGAGGGGGAGGCCGAGGATGAGATGGAGGGATGGAGTGGAGAGGTATATGAGAGAGGGGGGTGTGAGTTGGGAGCGGGGCAGTGAAATGGCGGAGGACAGAGCGACGTGGAGGCGATTTGTTTGTGGCCACCCCGAACGGGATTGAGGCATCTGGCAATAGATAGATAGATAGACTATGCCGCATAATGTCGTATTCCTGAGTTTATTGTACAGGCAGTCCTCACAAAGTGTAAGGGCCTTAGTCCTGACTGTAAGGTTTGTGAATTTTATGGTTTGCAGAAATGCAACCTCATAGTATTTCCATACAGGTACTGTACTGTACTGCACTGTAGTACCGCAAGAACAATTTATGTATTTTCTATCTGTCTGTTGCCATATGCTATACTGTAATCTCTTTAGGGGTGGCCGTTTGAGTTAGTTGTTTTATGGGGAGGGGCAATAACCTTCCGCCAACCCACTTGTTGACATGTGGGGAAATTGTATTTTCACACTGTATAAGTAACTTATACCATGTAACACTGTATGCCTAACCAATGTACAGTAACCCCTCAATTACCTGATGTAATAGAGCCATCGAAACATCCGGATACGGACGAAATCCAGATGCAGAGCAATACCCTGCCTACCTACAGTAAAACCTTATTATAACGGACTGCAATACACTGGAAGTCGCTTTTATGAGACTAAATTTATCTGGTTAAATTTTTCATGTCGGAAAAAGTTTGATAAAGCCAGCAGCAGTCTGGGCTGCCTAACCACTTCAGCAGTGTTCACCACAAGAAGGTAAATAAAAGACATGTTTATCAGTATTCAGTTCTGTACAGTATTCATCCGTCCATCCATCATCCAGTCCTATGTTGCCCCATGAGGAGCGTAGGAGCCTGGGGCTAGGCGCGTTGGTCCTGACATTTAAGATGAGAGTGACCATCCTCACTCATCCCTGAGTGGCATTACGTTAGCAATAAATCTCAAAATATATATATTATACCATTTGATTATTGTAGTGAATGTATAGTACAGTACTGCAGTGGTAGGAAAAATCGTTGGTGCAATCTGGACTAATGTCTGATATATTGGAAAGCGTTCGAGTTAGCAGGGGGAAGTCCAGATGTCACTTTTATCGGACTTTCGTTGTTTTTGGAATGGCTTGGACCTCAATTAGTCTCTTATAGTGAGGTTTTACTGTATATGTACTATACCTCTCCTAATTTTGGCCGTGTTCATCAGTCTTTCCCAGCTGAAGAGGACATTTTGCCAACTGAGAGAGATTTGCAGATAGAAACAGAGAATATAACCTTGGAAGAAGTAGCAAAATCTATAAAGGAATTAAAGAATTTTAAGGCCCCAGGAGAGGATGGAATATTTCCTGAAATGCTTAAGGTGGAAAATGATGAGTTGATGAATTCGCTTTTGAAACTTTTTAATGTGGCATGGGATAATGGTGGAATTTTAGAAGAGTGGAAAATGGAGTGATTATAAAAATACCAAAAAGGGAGATTTAAGTGTGTGTGTGGAAATTGGAGGGGGATAACATGACACTGGTAGTTGCAAAAGTCTTTTCCAACATCTTGTTGAACAGAATAGAGCCAGTAATTGATAAA
>NC_136992.1:24580224-24624922 GCF_032717465.1 Coenobita brevimanus
TTTGCTTGTTGTTTGTTTGAGGGTATGGTGTCTGTTGTTGTGATGGCAGCGTGTGATTGTGTGGTGTTGCTGTTGGAAAGTTTGATGCTGTTTAGTGCTTTGTAGAGTTTGCTGATGTTTGTTTTGTGGTCAAGTGTTTGGAGGTAATTTTTCCAGTTTAGTGTTTGCTGTTCTGATATTTTATTGTTTATCTGAGTGTTGAGTTCTTGTATTTGTTGTATGGTGTCTTGTGTATGAGGTGTTGGGGAGTGTCGCAGCGTGTCACCTTGTCTGATGAGGCCTTGAATTTCTGGTGTGAAGTTGGGGTTGTGTCTCTTTATGTTGCCTCTAGGGATATGTATTTTGTCTGCGTTTTGTATAATTGTATTGAAAGTGTGCACAGCGGTGTTGATGTTTGTGATGGGTGTACTGTTTAGTGTTTCGAGATGTTGTTCTGTTTCAGTTACAAAGGCCTCCCAGTTGGCTCTCTTACAATTAGTGTATGTGTGTTTGTGGCCAGCTGGGGTGATTCTGGTTTTGGTAGTGATGATGATTGGGAGGTGATCAGAACCTAGGATTTTGACCACTCTCCATGATGTAGTGGGGGCGAGGTTTGGGGAGCAGAATGTGATGTCTGGAGATGATGGGAGGAAGAGGGCTTGGTGTGGGATATGGGTATGTTGGTCTAGACTGTTTAGTATGAAAAGATGATCTGTCTGGGATTGTAGTACCAGCCCTCTGTCTGTGTTAGGGTTGTTGACATGCCAGGCCGACGACTTAGCTTTGAAATAACCACCCAGGATGATGTTGGGTATGTTAGTGATGTGGTGTATCTGTGGAGAGTAATTGTGTGGTACTGTGGGGGATGATTGTGGGGGAATGTATGTGTTAGCGATTGTTATGTGTGATTTGTTACCAGTGCGTACTTTAATTGATTGTATTTCTGTTGTGGTGTCATGTGGGGGGAGAAGTGACTTTGTGTGTGCACTGGTATCTGCAAAGTTGATGGATTTGTGTATCAGGGTGATGAGTCCACCGCCATCGCCGTCGGCCCGGTCTTGTCGAATGGTGGTGAAGTTATGAAATGTCCTTGTTTTCTGTGCTCTGTGTAGTTTTGTTTCTTGTAAGATGGTGGGTGGTTCTTTGAGTGATCAATTTAAAGTTATGTCAGGAGTGATTCAGGGAGGAGTGCTTTCGCCTTTGCTGTTTGTTTTGGTTTTGAATTATGTTATGAGAAAAGTTGTAAGGAGAACAGGTGCAGGAATTAACTGGAAAGAAAATAAGAGGCTGATGGATATGGACTATGCTGATGATATTGTACTGATGTGCGAAAGTTTTTACAAGATGCAGAGGGTGCTTGATTGTCTGGTGGAGGAAGGAGAAAAAGTGGGATTGGTAATAAATTGTGGAAAGACTGAAATTATTAATATAACCGTGGAAAACCAAATCAGTTGTGTAATTGGGAATAATGTGGTGAAGAATGTAGAAAATTGTAAATATCTGGGAACTGTTGTATCATCTAATGGATCATTAAACAGTGAAATTGAGGAGAGGATTAGACAGGCTTGGCAAGCTGTTGGAATGTTGAAATCTGTTTGGAATAATAATGTGCTTTCAGTACATAGTAAAGTAAAAATTTACATGTCCATGGTTAGGTCAGTTTTAACCCGCCCCGTCCCGACCACTTTTCGACCACTGGTACCCCCCAATCCCGACCATTTTTCGACCTTTTTTTTTTTTTTTTTTTTTTTTTTTTTTTTTTTCTTAAACTTTCGCTTTTGGTCATAAACAATGGTCGGTGGCAAAGAAATTGGTCCCCGGGGTCCCTAATTAGCTTAACCAGGTATGCCTTGGTCCCACCTGGCCCCGTGTTCTCCCTAGGCGGTGTGAGCCTCAAACGTTTTCTATGGTATTATAAGTTTGGGAAACCAATGAAAGTAAGTAGAAATGAATTTATTACAAACATAAAAACATGTGATAAAAGAGTATATTGGATTTTATACAAAAATAGAGCAGAAATAAGCATTGTACCATCGTGTGAAACGAGCAAAATCGGCCAACTTGGTCACGATGAATCGCTGACATTCTAAAATCATGATACATATAATTTTTTTTACTTACATAATACTTCTACAATAACATTATACCATTTTACATTTTATTGAACTGTTTTTACGTATTCACAGGCCTTTTGATAACATTTAGCGTAATGTTATCGCTTATTTACGTAGTGAGTGAACTCGCTGTGACTGTTGTTTCAACTCGTATTGTGCTTTTTCTACTTACATAATACTTTTCTAATATTATTATACACTTTTCAACTTTACAGAACTGTTTTGAGATTATTTCAGGCCTTACGTAAATATATAGCGTAATAATAGCTCATAATAACACACACGGTGAAGTCGCTATGACAACTATTTCAACTTACAACCTATTTTTGTACTTATATAATAATTCTCCACTAACATTGCACATGTTAACACTTGATATAATTGATATCACATCATTTCTGAACTTACGATGGAACTGAACGTCATATTTGCGCGTACTTACACAGGGAGCGTTATCGCGATATCATTTGTTTCATCTTACACTAGTATTCAACTTATAAAATATCTTACTACTAACATTACAACATCTTCCACTGTATATAATTCCTATCACATACTTACTGACCAGAATGTGGGTGTACTCGTGACATCAATTATGACAGCTTACACTAATGTTCAACTTATACGTTTTATTCATGCTAACATTACACCCGTTTCCACTTTATTTCCTTGCTATCACATATTTACTGACCAGATTTACACAGTGGGTGTAGTTTTGATAACAATTCTTTCCACTTACACTAATTCTCATCTTATACATTACTTTTCTGAAAAAATAACACCCGTTTCAACTTTATATTTGACTTATCACCTAATGACTGGCCTTACCATTATCATGAGCGTCATTTCGCCTTCCCACACAGTTTCAGTAGTGTAGGAAATTATGATACTCCTTGAAACAAGGCTGAAGGCACAACGCAACATTGCACTCGACACACTCGTATCTTGTGTCTTTTCTCTGAGTGGATGGTCTGACTGTCGAGTGCCTACATACATGGCAGCGACGCTGGGGTTTACGACGGTTTGGTTCGGAAGGGATTGTGCTGGGATAGTGGCGTCCTGCAAGACGTAGGGGAGTCTGAGCAGCCCGGGGGGTGCGGGTGCGGTGTGTGGGTCTGTCCTGGGCATGCTTGGCGATTATTTCACGTGCCAGCTCCCTCACAAACCCCTCAAAGGTCTCGGATACTCCGGTGGTCATTGCGTGCAGGTAGTGGGCATTCAGGACCGTGATGTCGAGCAAGTGGAAAAAGAGTTTCTTGTACCACTTCATCGTGGTCCTGGCACAGTCAACACTTGAAATCATCGAGTCTGACTGATCAACTTGCCTCATGTTCAGATTATAGGCAAGTACAGACTCTGGTTTCCATACGTTGCGCCTCCTCTCGCTACGGTGATCCACGGAGTCTGTGCGGTGCATCAGGGGGCTGTGAACAGTTGATAGGAGGCAAACTTCCCTGTTGTGGTTCCACAGGGTTGCAAGGATGTTATTGGCCTGGAAGAAAACCACCTTGTTCTTGTCAAGTTTCCTCCCTATCTTGACCATATGGCGACGGTTTCTCTTGACTGTACCACAGACTCCGGTGTCGTGTTGGTGGAGGAACCTAGCGAGAAGAGGCCTAGTGTACCAGTTGTCCAGGTACAACACATGACCACGATGAAGGTACTCTTCTATCATTGTCTTCACCACGGCCCCAGAGAGTCCTATACTCCGATCTTCTATTATATCTGCCTGTGCGCCCGTGTACAAGACTATGTCTTGCACATAACCAGTCTTACAGTCACACATAACAAAGATCTTGAACCCGAAACGGTGTCTCTTGCTGGGTATGTACTGCCTAAAGGAAATATTGCCTCTCCACAACACAAGACTCTCGTCTATGACGAGGTCTCTGTAGGGATAAAATGAGGAGCGGAACATTTCCCGTAAATGGTCAAATACCAGCCTAATTCTCCTCATTTTATCGGTGTTATTTGCATTGGCTGGATCATCTGCATCAAAAAAGTGGAGGCGGCCGAGAATATACTGAAATCGGTTACGACCCATCACCTTTCCAAAGAAAGGTGTGAGGATGATTGGGTCAGTTGTCCAGTAGGCAGGAATTTGGTTTTTCCTTACCACACCCATCAAGATAACCAGGGCCAAAAATAGGAACATCTCTGAACTAGTCACGGGATAGTCACACTGTTGGGAATGCATGCTCGTGGTTCCCAAACGTTCACTTTCACGGTGCTGTGATTGTGAAAAAATATTAGTTTGTTCAACTATGCGCCCAACAAACGCCTCACCAAAGAACAAGTTGAAAAAATCCAACCGTGACGAACCTGCATTTACACCTGGAGCCGTGCAACCTGATCGCCACTCCTCAGTGAAAGGGTGAATGATGGGAATAAAATTACTCCCATCTTCCCAGTTCCACGTGACACCACCGTCTCCAGCCACGTCACCATCGTCCCCTTCGTCAGGGTGGGGAGGTGAGGGTGGTGGGGGAGGTTGGGGAGGTGGAGAGCGCCGCCTCTCATCACTCGCACTTCTCTTCCCTCTCCCTTTTCCTTTACCCTTTCCCTTCCCTTTCTTTCCTTTCCCCACATCCTGGGGCTGTGGGGAGGAAGTTTGGGAATATTCAGGGGCGAAAGAAGTGCTGGGGAGTGACTCAACCTCCTCTCCCCTAGGCCTACGAGCACCACGTGCTCGTGCTGCCTCCCTCACACCACTTGCCCCTTCACCCCGCACTACCCCTACACCACTCTCACTTTCACCCCGCGCTGCCGCCATAACACTTTCCCTTTCTCCCAGCAATCCCACCACACCACTTGCCACTTCCCCAGACAAAGTACTTTCACCATACCTTATGTGTCGTCTCGCCCCACCTTCTGATCCTCGTGGTGATATTTTCTCTTTTCCCAACCACGCGGCGATATCACGTCCTAGGCCTCCGTCATCCTCATCGTCCTCATCCTCGTCCTCATCAGATTCGGGATGGAGAGATAGCTGTGCATGTGGTTGGGGAGCAGGCTGGCCTTCCCTTGCCTTACGGTATGTCACATACTGCGTTTTTGGGGGCGAAGGGACTTCCTCATCACTGCTACTTATTTCTTCCTCTGGCTGGACGTAATCGCGATCCACCACATCATCATGGAGTGGAGAATCACTGTCTTCAGTGAAGGCTTCCAGGACGGATGCGATTTCCTCGTCTGAGAGACCTTTCCGCGCCATGTCTGACCTGGGTCACTGCTAGCAGGTGAGTGACCGAGACAAGGGCGAGCGTGGGTCACGCGGGGTCTAGGACACTGCCCGCCTGGCGGCAGGTAGGGGAGGCTTGGGTACCCGGGCAAAACGAAAATCTCGCGCGAATTTTGAAAATTGTGGAAATTATGAACCTTGCAATTGCAGGACGTTGAAGTACGTCCCCGGGATTAGCTGTGACAAAACGTGAGGACGTGGAAGTACGTCCCCAGGACGCCGCGGGTTAATTTATGGGCATGAGTCATGGTACAGTACAGTTGCAACAGATCAGAAAGTATTAGGATGTGAGAATAAAATAATACTGAGAAGGATTCCTGGGGTAAAGTGGCAAGACAGAGTTACAAATGAAAGAGTAAGGGATATTACGAGAGTGGAACCAGTTGATGAATATGTGAGACTGTCTCACTGGAAATGTCTTGGGCACATATATAGAAATGAAGGCAATTTAATACAGGATGTACCAGAATGGACTGCTAGAGGAAGAAGAGGCAGAGGTAGGCTGAGGGAAACCTGGTTGAGGACAGTGAAAAGAGAAGCTGAAGATGAGTGTTGATTGGACCTGAAGGAGATGGCGAGAGACAAATATTGATGGAGTGAGTTCATCGAGTCCCTATGCATCCCATGGGGTGCCACAGGTAATGATTAATTGATTGGTGATCATCGGTCTTTCAGTTACAGTATTTAGAATCAAAACACACATGGGAATATTTAATATAATGCTAGACACTGAGAAAACATTGCATAAACAACAAAAATCCATAGAAAAATCAGTGAAGGTGAAGGTTGCAAAAATAATTTAATAGTTAGAAGTACTGCACAGTATTGTACAGTACTTACCACCCCAGTGAATGCTGGACAGGTGTCGTAACCTGCTAGCCTGTTCAGTAGCTGGTGTACAGTAATTCCGTGTGGTCTAATGGCTAACGTTATCACTTAATGGATGTCAGAAAACTCCTCCTCCTCCACCTGTTGGAGCTGGGCGATGAGCGGGGACGTGCGGTACCTGCCACTGAACACAACGTTGCCAAGTCTCTACCTGCTGGCCAGGCGACTTTGACCATTCAGTAGGGAGGCGGTCAGCCATTTCTGCGTAGCCGGTTTAGGGTCTGTAAGCCACACGCACCTCAAGAGGCCATTTTCGTTCAGCTGGTGAGTTAGGGTCTGTTACCTGTGCATGACAGAGAGGCTGGCTGGCCACCCAACTGATTTATTTAATTTGTAGGCCGCCCAACTAGCCATGTCAGGAAGTTTGTGTTTGGAAATGAACAAAGATTTCAGATACCGACTTTTTTTTTTTTTTTTTTCCTATCCAAGAAAGAAGGAACCAAAGGCCAGGGGCCTGCAAACCATTCCTTCCAAGAAAAAAACAAAAACAATACAAAAGAGAGCCAAATTCAAGCTCCGTTCATTTCGAGATGCCCGGACACACTGCATTTGAAAGACTGGAGATCATAGGAAGTAGGAAATACAGACTGAGGGAGACAGTTCCAGAGCTGACAAGTTGCATAAATGAAGGACTGGGAATAACGGTTAACTATTGCATTAGAGAGTTGGACAGAGAAGAGATGAGAGTTTGTTGCTAGACGGGTGATACGTGCCCATTGGAGGGATGCAAGCAGACAGTTCAGAGGAGCAGCGACCATTGAAGTAGTGATAGAAAAGAGATAAAGATGCAACAGTGCGGCGAAGAGACAGAGGTTGAAGGGAGCCAGTAAGAGAATGAGAGTTGATGAGACGAAAAGCCTTTGACTCCACCCTGTTGAGAAGAGCTGTGTGTGGGGAGCCTCCCCACACGAGAGTTGTATTCTACACGGGCGAATAAAACCCGTGTATAAAGTCAACAACTGTGCAGGGGTAAAGAAGGTACGGAGTCAGCTTATCACGCCTAATCTCTTGGCAGCGGATTTAACAAGAGATACAATATGATCTTTCCAAGATAAGTCCCGAGTGAATGAGACCCCAAGCATGTTCAAGGATGATGCAGGGTTGAGTTGGATATTATTAAACATTAGTGGGTACTCCTGTGGAAGATTATATTGGGTTGATAGGTGTAAAAACTGAGTTTTTGATGCATTAAAAACAACAAGATTATTTTTACCCCAGGCAGAGATACGAGCCAAGTCAGACATTAGGTTTGCCATAGCCTCATCCCTTGTTTGTTGAAGTAACTGCTGAGATGGACATTGCGGAAATTGAATGGATAGGTGAAGAGTGGAATCATCAGCGTAGTAGTGGATAGGGTTAGATGTACAGTTTAGAAGGTCATTGATGAAAAAAGGAAGAGAGTCAGTGATAGGACAGAGCCCTGAGGAACACCACTGTTGATAGATCTAGGAGAGGAGCGATGGCCATCTACAACAGCGGCTATAGAACGACCAGAAAGGAAGCTATAGATGAAGGCACAGATAGAAGGATAGAAACTGTAAGAGGGCAGTTTGGAAATTAAAGATTTATGCCAGACTTCATCAAAAGTCTTTTAGATATCAAGTGCGATGGCAAAGCTTTTGCCAAAGTCCTGAAAGGAGGATGACCAGGAGTCTGAAAGGTAGGTGAGAAGATCACCAGTGGAGCGTCCCTGACGGAACCCATACTGACTATCAGAAAGAAGGTTGTGATAGGAAAGATACTGTGAAATTTTTCTGTTAAGAATTGACTCGAAAACTTTTGAGACACAGGATGTTAAAGCAATTGGACGATAGTTAGAGGGTTGGGAATAGTCACCCTTCTTTGGGACTGGTTGAGTGAGAGCAAACTTCCAGCAAGAAGGAAAGGTACAAGTTGACAGACAAAGGCGAAAGAGTTTACCTAGGCAGGGTGTAAGTACAGAAGCACAGTTCTTGAGGACAACAGGAGGGACTCCATCAGGCCCATATGCCTTGTTAGTATTAAGGCCAGTGATAGCAGAAAATACATCAGCTGAAGATATTTTAATGTCAGCCATGAGGAAGTCAGAGGGGGGAAGTGATGGAGGAACAGCACCGGAATCGTCTAAGGTGGAATTGGAGGAGAAAGTCTGAGCAAAGAGACCTGCTTTATCAGTAGAAGAAATAGCTACAGAGCCATCAGAATAGAAAAGAGGAGGGAAGGATGAGGTAAAGTTGTTAGAAAGGTCTTTGGCAAGGTGCCAGAAGGAGTGGGAAGAATATGAGTTGGAGAATTAAGAGCATTTACTACGGATGAAATTATTTTTAGCAGAGCGAAGAACAGATTAAGCACTATTCCGGGCAGAAACATAAGCAAGATATGATTCAGGGGTGGGTTGGATCTGGTACTTTTTATAGGCCCTCTCCTTGTTGCGGACAACATTAAAACAAGCGTGATTAAACCAAGGCTTCCTTGCATTAGTCATAGAATATGAGAAGGGAATGTATGCTTCCATGCCCGAGAGAATAACCTCTGTAATGCACAATGCACACTCAGATGGTTCCTGGCCTTGGAAGCAATAATCATTCCAGGGAAAATCAAAGAAGTACTGCCTGAGGGCCTCCCAAGCCACAGCTCCAATATGTCGCAGTCGACGTTTCCGAGGGTCCTCAGGCCGTACCGGAGCAATAGGACAGGTTGCGGTAATAAGGTTTTGATGGGAGGAGCCCGATGGAGGGGAAAGATTAACGGTGTAAGCAGAAGGATTAGTTGTAAGAAAGAGGTCAAGTATGTTGGAGCTCTCTCTAAGGCAGTCTGGGATACGGGTAGGGTGCTGTACAAGTTGCTATAGGTCATTAAGGATAGAAAAGACGTAAGCTTGTTCACCAGGTGGATCAGTGAAAGGAGAGGAGAGCCAAAGGTGGTAGTGAACATTGAAGTCTCCTAGAATGGAGATTTCAGAGAAAGGAGAAATGGATAGAATGTGTTCCATGGTAGAAGTAAGATAGTCAAAGAATTTTTCATAGTCAGTTGAATTGGGAGATAAGTAAACAGTGCAGATATATTTAGTCAGAGACTGACTAGAAAGCCAAAGCCAGAGAGTAGAGAATTCAAAAGAATCAACTTCAGGAACACGAGAGCAAGATAAATCGTTTTGTACATATACACAACGGCCACCTTTGGCTTTGAAATGAGTATAGAGAAAGTAGGAGGAAACAGAAAAGGGTTTGCTGTCAGTTGCCTTAGACAGCTGAGTCTCAGACAGGAAGAGAAGGTGAGGTTTAGAGGAGGAGAGGTGATGTTTGACAGAGAGAAAGTTAGAGGAAAGGGAGCAAATGTTGCAGAAATGAAGAAGGAGTGAGTCAGACCGTGGTTCCAGGCATCTCTCTGAGTTGTCACCGGGGGAGGGTCGGCTGGTGGGGGAATTTATGGTTCCCCCCCGGGACTCCGAGGCCAGATTTGATTGCACCGTTTTTCTTTTCCTAATTTTGAAAAGGAAGTAGGTGGGGCACTCACCATCCACTCACTCGATGTAGTGCTGCTCTCGGGTGTCTGCCCTTTCTTCACCATCCTTCTTTCCTTCCATTCTCTTCTGTCTTTCTTTCCTTCATTCTTTCCTTGTCCTTCTGCCTACGGGTGACTTTACACTCCCTCTTCTGTCTTTCTCTCCTTCACTCTTTCCACTTTCTTCAGCCTGTGGGTGACTCTACACTGAGTGACAAGCCAAATGGTTTCTTGTGCACCAGGAAACCATTTACTACGCTGTGGTAACCATATAGCCAAATTTTGGCGCCTGGCGGTTTAGTGGGTAATTATTGTGCTCCAGTCGGATTGAGCTAGTGAAGGTTTATATCCAAGGGGTGGTTGGGGTTGATTGCTCATGTAATGCCACTCAGGGATGAGTGAGGCTGGTCACTCTCATCTTAAATGTCGGGACCAACTGTCTAGCCCCAGGCTCCTACGCTTCTCATGGGACAATGTAGGATTGGATGATGGATGGATGAAAAGGAAGTGTAGTGTGCACGGTGCATGTAGTTTGGTGTTGACAGTAAGAGAAACTTGTATTGGAGAGCATGCTGGCCTACTCTCTGTATTACTGAGACAATGAAAAAGTTCAGTAAAGGGGGATGGTCAAGAACTAGTCCCGAGGGCTGATGAAACGGGAGCTCCAGCTTTCCCTGTCATCAGCTTTCTATCCACCTTGGGAGTACTGCCCTGCTTGACTGGTGCTACAGTCTATTCCTCATAAGAGAGCCAAGGCCTAATGTTTGGATACAGAGCATGTCCAGATACAAGACGTCTGGATTACTAAGGGATTATTGTATTGTTTATACTTGCATCACCACAGCCAAGGTTCTTTATACCAGGCTGATGATACAGCTAAACCCCCTTGGTCACTGGTTTCATTATCGTGATTTTTCTTGGTCACAGTCTGACAGAAGTGTGCTGAACATTCAGAACTACTGTACAGATAAAATTGCCTCAATCATGGCTGGTAATATGAAAAATAAAGGAAAAGGAAAATCATAGGGAGTGCCACAATACAATGCTCGTCTTTGCAGTGCTAAAACAAGAAAACAGCAGTTATTACTCCTTCCAGAACTATAAACTTTTATTAGTGCATTTAACACCCTCCCCCCCAAAAAAAATGTGAAACTGCATTATTTATTATGTTTTTAGCTTAACAAGAGTCTCGTACTACATTAAATTCCCCAAGAATAGCTGTTAACCCGTAAAGTCCTATGGCCAACGATCGTCAGTTTCAGGCTTTTGGGGATAGAGTCTTTATGGCTGACGATCATAGCTCAGCAACAAAAAACCACTCGAGGTATTCCCTCCTCTTTTATAACATATATGAGACCTAACCAGTGGGAAGTAAAATATCTGGTTGTGTCTGGTCTGATTGGTCTCCCTAGACTTAGTAGGGGAGGGTCCTCCCCCCCCCCTACCATTTCTTCATCTCCCCTGCTCCATTGAGCCCTGTCCTCAGTATTTCCTCCCACCCAAATCACCCTCCATACCCCCTCAAGACCGTATTGGCTGCATGTGACACGCATATTTCCTCCCTTTCCTTTCTTCCTGATGCCCATCCACACTCCCTCCACCCCCCTATTCCCCCTTATTTTTTCAGTGACGTCCCATTCTCGCTCATAATGACAAGTGAATTTTTTTTGTTTTTGACAGTCGACAGTGCAGTAACCATTAGTCGTATGAGAGTGAAATATACATTTTCTGGTGTGTAAAATCAAGATCTTCAAATCAGTAATACCAGAATTTATCCATCTGTCTATCTATTGCTAGATGCCTTAATCCCCTAATGGGTGGCCACAAACAAATCACCTCCATGTCACCCTGTTCTCTACCATTTCACTGCCCTGCTCCTAGCTCACACCCACCTCTCCCATATACCTCTCCACTCCATCCCTCCATTTCATTCTTGGCCTCCCCCTTCGTCACTCCCCCCTCCACCTCACTCACATACACTCTCCTCATTAGTCTCACTCTCCATCCTCTCCACATGGCCAAACCACTAATGTATTTCTCCTTATACTTCCTATCACATCCACATCTACACCACAACAATCCTTCACTTCCTCATTTGTCCATCTGTCTCTCCATATGACTCCACATGCGCCTTTCAAATAACTCATTTCCACAGCTCTCACTCTTGACTTCTGTACCTCCAGCAAGGTCCAAGCTTCACTTCCATACGTTAGAGTTGGTATCATAATACTGTCATGTAGTAACTTTTTCACTTACATGCTCACTTCCCTGTTTTTTATAACTGCTTTCAAGGAACCAGCAACCTTTCTTCCTTGTTGTACCCTTTCAAGCACTTCACCCTTTAAACTTCCATCCTTACTCATCACACTACCCAAGTACTTAAATGTACTCACATTTACTTTGGTGCATTTTTTTTTTCTCTATACATGAGGGGTAACAATTTTTATTTTTGACGTTGATGGTCAGTAGTGTGTTAACCATTACACATATGAGAGTGAAATGTACATTTTCTGTCTTATAAAATTAAGCTATTAGATCCATAAGACAAAAATTTACATTGGTGGAAGTTGAAAATCGGACCCTTTTGCAGTTCTGGGGCCGGACGGGGTGGGAGCATTGTGGTCTTTAGGGGTTATTGTACCTTTCTGACTTGATGGGTGAGTGAAAATAAGTGAGAAGATATGGGTTTGTAGTGAGTTAAGTCACTGTGTATATGTCAGTTATTATGGTAACAGCATGCCTCATGGCAGCCCACAGCAACAACAGTGCCACTGAAGTTTCTGTATATGAAAAACAAACACACACAGACACACACACACACACTTTCTCTCTGTTGTATATGTATCTGTGTTAATCACTGAGCCACCAATGGTAAGGACCAAGCATTTTGATTTTAAAGGTTCACTGTAGTAGTGTTATTCCTTGGAATGTCCAGCGGGGATACATCGACATTTGACAGTAGGTGAACAGATTGAGTTGTGTTGTCACAGAATTAAAAGACTAAGCAAATCCTTGCGTGAATGATGTCAGGTGTGAGTGTCTAAACTGGTTGTTATGTTATGCAAGAAATTACTGAGTCTTTCAGTAAAATTCAGTACTGTAATATAGGAGTAGCATTTCTGAACTTGATGTTGAGATGTGTGAGAAATTAGAATCATACATGGTATATACAGTGCTCCTTTAACATCCAGGGGGGTTAGGTAACAGAGACACCTGCATATGTTAAAAATCCGCAGATATCTACTGCCCCCCTTAACCCACCCCATCCCGACGTTTTTGGACCCTTTTTTTTTTGGCCCAAACATCTGCTTTTGGTGAGAAACATCGAAAATTCATAGAGAAATCACTCACCTGAGGTTTAAAATACGCGATTTAGGTACGTGTACTTCCTTACCTGACTGGGTTTTCTAACAGGCTGGCACTAAAGAAAACGAGTTCTATGGGAGGGTAACTATTTTATCCACTCATAAACAGTATTTATTTATTTACTTGGTACGAATTTATATGTAGTAGGAGAGTATATTGGTTTTCAAACAGTAATATAGGCATTATAAGCATTGTTTAACTCACTAACTCATCACCATTCATGACCTTTTTTTTCCCACATTACCTGATCATCATTTTTGACTGTTTCTTCCTCTAATGCTGTGTAAACTTTGTCCTCCACATTGTCATCGATTGGGGAATCACTCTGGCCCTGAATCTCTTTATTGACCAGGTCACTGGTAACAGGTGAATTGCCGAGACAATGGCATGCAGGGGGGGGGGGTGAAAGATTATGCGGTGTAAGGCATTGTTCCTGCTTGGCATCTTGTAGAGGAATAGAGGAAGGTGTCCCGTGTATACATGCCAAAAATCACTTGCGAAATCACTCGCGAAAATTGAAAATTGTGTAAATTAGGGACCTTGCAATGTTGCCGCGTTAATTCACGTCGCCGGGACGGCACGGGTTAAAAACACCCCTTGACCCCCCTTAACCCTTTGGCTGCAGCGGCTGTGATGACAACGTACTGACTGTGCTCATTGCAGAGAAATACAAAAAAAAATTGTTTGTTTTCAACTTGTGTTTTAACCCACTTATCGTTAATCTTGAGAGCTAAAATTTTTGTCAGACAATCATCAATCTTTCCACTATCATTTGCAACAAACTGCATGTCTGTAGGCACTCCAAGCATGGAGAACGATATGAGAGAATACAAGGTGTGTTTTGACTCTGATGCAGTGAGGTGGAAATTTCCAGCAAACCACAAGATTTTTTCCATACAAAATAGAGGTACAGCCACGTTACCTGTCTGTCTATCTATTGCCAGACACCATATCCCATAAGGGGTAGCCATTTGACTCTTGAGTTGTTTTATGGGGAGGGGCACTAACCCTCCACCAACCCACTTATTGACTCGTAGGGAGCACGTATGATTTGGTTATGTGGTTACCACCCAGTGTTGTAAATGGTTTCTTGGCTTACAGGAAACCATTTGGCTTGTCACTCAATGTAAAGCCACCTATAAAGGAAAGAAAAGCAATAAGAAGTGACAGGAAAGATGGGAGTAACAGGAAGAAAGGAGGTCAGGCACAGGAAAAGAATGACAAAGGCCAAGGAAGAAGCAGGCAGCACACACCAAGTGAGTGGATGATGATCGCCACCACCTACAACAAAATAGGGTTACAGCCACGTTACCTCATCACAGTAATTGCAATAATAATAAAAATAAAACACTTCTAGGCAGCCTCCTATGATTTTGTTACGATATTCCAGTTTTTATGTTAGACTTTAGCAAAACAGTAACGATGTGAGGAAAATCATTACAAACTTTATCTGACTTCATGAATGACTTTTATTACCACTTACTTTTATAAAGCTTATTGATATAATGTCATGAGTCATTTCATAGTATTGCTGCACAGTTTGCAACCGCAAAAATGTTCGCTAGCTAATGCATTTAGCATCATAACTTCTCTGATTATTGTAAAAGTATCACTAAATCACTTGTGTTTTATCACAGTAACTCACAATATAATATAAAATAACACTTTCAGCCACTCTCGTATGAGTTCAGTGCGATTTGAGTGTGTATTGCTACGTTTTATTTACGAGAGAGAGGGAGGGCGGGGAGGGTAGGAAACCGGTTTAGACCAGCTCATCGAGGGGTACGAGAGAGAGAGAGGGGGGGAGGGCAGCAAACTGGTATAGACCAGTTCATCGAGGGTACATGGAAGATAATAAATGCTCCCAGCCCGTCCTAACTTTTCCCCTGATGAATTAATGGCATTAATAAATGAAGTGACCAAAAGGAAGAGTGTTATATTTGACTTCCTGGATAATGCCATCACAAAAGCAGCCATGAACTGTGCCTGGGATAATGGTACATTTGTGGTGAACAGTGTCATCAGAATTCAACAAGATAAAATGCTTTAGTGAATCCAGCCCTGGTACTGTATCCACCTGTGGATATTTAAAACCGTTTATATCCGTCTGTGGATATTTAAAACCATGTATGTTAAAAACGCGGATGTTAAGGGATGACTGTACAGTAATTCTTAACAAGATAATGATATTTACTTCCAGGAATGCCAATCAAAGCAGCTGCAGACAAGCTGAAAAATGAACTTGCAGATTTTGGGTATCCTCCTAACTTCCCAGATGAGGTAGAAGAAGAACAATCCCCATCCTCAGAGGAAAATGCTTTGAAAGACAAATCCAAGGGCAAGAAGGTAAGATGTATAGTTATTTGTGTTGTATGTAGAGAGGTTGATTGTATTAACCTCTTGTCACGGGGGGATGTGAACTTAAGAATAAAAGCTGATATTAATTGAAGGTAAACACAAAGAAATTGACTTGTGAAACTCAAATAGTGAGTTACTGCTTTATACTGGCTTACTTCACCAATTCTCTAAAGACGAGAATTTTATAAACTTTCTCAGCAGTACACAGCAGAGACTATCTACTCACGAATGCTGTATCATTAGTACTGTTAGCCTCTGAGAAAGTGTGATCTTTACCCCAACAATCAATAATTAATAAGAATAATGAACAAGTTCTTGCTGATGCTTAACTCCTGGCTGGCACAACGGATTTAAGTTTGATACAAAAGATTTGGCCTAAATACCAGTGGTATGTGGAAGGTATTAAGAATATATGGAGTGGAGGGGAAATTGTTCAGTGCTGTGAAGAGTATGTACGAGGGAGCTAGGGCTACGGTGCGAATGGATGGTGAGCTGAGTGAGTTCTTTGATCTCAAGGTGGGACTGAAACAGGGTTGTGTGATGTCTCCATGGCTGTTTAATATATACATGGATGGGGTTGTAAAGGAGGTGCAGGGTAGGGCAGTGGATGTGGGGGTGGCTCTAATGAATGAGGGTGAGATTTGGAAGCTTCCAGTGTTGCTGTTTGCTGATGATACAGTGCTGTTGAGTGAAGATGAATGGGAGTTGCAAGGTTTGGTGAATGAATTTGGGACAGTGTGTAGGAGGAGGAATCTGAAAGTTAATGTAAACAAAAGTAAAGTTATGGTGTTTGAGAGGAATGAAGTCACAGAGTGTGCAGTGAGGTTGGATGGTGAGGATATGGAGAATGTGAGTGCATTCAGGTACTTGGGTGGTGTGATGAGTAAGGATGGAACTTTGGGGGATGAAGTGCGTGAAGGGGTACAGCAGGGAAGGAAGGTTGTTGGTACACTGAGAGCAGTGATGAGAAATAGGGAGGTGAGTATGGAGGTTAAGAAGTCACTGCATGATAGTATTGTGATCCCTACCCTGAGGTATGGAAGTGAGGCATGGACCTTACAAGAGGGGAACAAGTCAAGAGTGAGAGCAGTGGAAATGAGTTACTTGAGAGGAGCATGTGGAGTGACGTGGACGGACAGGTTGACGAATGAAGAATTGAAGGAACGCTGTGGGGTGGATGTGGATGTCGTTGAGAAGATTAGGAGAAATACACTGAGGTGGTTTGGACATGTGGAGAGAGTGGAGAATGAAAGACTGACTAAGAGGGTGTATGTGGGTGAGGTGGGAGGAGGGAGAGGGAGAGGTAGACCAAGGATGAGGTGGAGGGATGGAGTTGAGAGGTATATGAGGGAGGGGGGGGGAGTTGGGGGGAGGGTAGTCAAATGGTGGGTGACAGAGCGACTTGGAGGCATTTTGTCTGCAGCCACCCTTTGCGGGATTAGGTCGTCGGGCTATAGATAGATAGAGATAGGTAGATTTACCTAATTGTGATATACAGTAAATGAGCTACGCTCGTGGGGTCCCGTCTCTGTTTCTATCTATCTATCTATCTATTGCTAGACGCCTCAATCCCGTTTGGGGTGGCCACAGACAAAACGCCTCTACGTTGCCCTGTCCCCCGCCATTTCACTGCCCTGCTCCCAACTCACACCCCCCTCTCTCATATACCTCTCCACCCCATCCCTCCATCTCATCCTTGGCCTCCCCCTCCCTCTTTCCCCCTCCACCTCACTCACATACACTCTCTTCGTCAGTCTTTCACCCTCCATCCTCTCCACATGGCCAAACCACCTCAGTGTGTTCCTCATAACGCTTCCTATCACATCCACATCCACACCACAACACTCCTTTATATCCTCATTCGTCAGCCTGTCTCTCCATGTGACTCCACAGGCTCCTCTTAAATAATTCATTTCCACTTCTCTCACTCTTGACTTGTGTCTTTCCAACAACGTCCAAGCTTCACTTCCATACGTTAGAGTTGGTATCACAATACTGTCATGTAGTAACTTTTTCACTTCCATGCTCACTTCCCTGTTTCTTATCACTGCTTTCAAAGAACCAGCAACCTTTCTTCCCTGCTGTACTCTTTCAAGCACTTCACCTTCCAAACCTCCATCCTTACTCATCACACTACCCAAGTACATAAACGTACTCACATTTTCCAATTCCTCACCATCCAACCTCGCTGTACATTCACTGACTTCACCTCTCTCAAAGACCATCACTTTACTCTTCCCTACATTCACCTTTAGATTCCGTTTCTTACACACTCTCCCAAACTCATCCACCAAGCCTTGCAGCTCCCTTTTGTCTTCACTCAACAACACAGTATCATCTGCAAACAACAGTACAGGGAGTTTCCAAACATTATCCTCTCTCACCAGGGCCACTCCAGCATCCACTAGCCTACCTTGTACCTCTTTTATTACCCCATCCATGTACAGATTGAACAACCATGGAGACATGACACTTCCTTGTTTCAACCCAACCTTCAAAGAGAAAAATTCACTTAGTTCACCATCCACACGCACTGCAGCCGTAGCACCATCATACATACTCTTCACAATATTCACCAACTTCCCATCTACTCCATATATTCTTAATACTTTCCACAATCCTTGTCTGTCCACCCTGTCATATGCTTTCTCCAAATCCATGAAAGCCGCACACAACTTCTTTCCCTTCTCCAGAAACTTTTCCACTAAAGATCTAAGAATGAATATCTGATCTACACAACCTCTTCCCTTCCTAAAGCCTCCCTGTTCTTCTCCAACTAATTCCTCTGTTCTTTCTCTAACTCTGTCAATAAGTATCCTGCCATACACTTTTCCTATTACACTAAGAAGACAAATGCCCCTATGATTACCACACACTTCATTTTACCCTGTTTCTCAGTAAGTCAAATTTTGCTTTAAACCCATTTAAGTGTTTAGACTGGACGATCTCTTTGTCCAGGCTATTCCCTAGGTCTATACATCTATAAGGAAAACTATATTTCTCGATATCTTTCAAGCAGCTTGGCTTCTTCAATTTCTTTCCGTGTCCTCTTGTTTCTCTCTTATCCCATAAAAACAGATCTTCTTTGTCAATTTTATCTACTCCCATCATGGTCCTGAACACTGCAATCATGTCGCCTCTCTTTCTCCATTCTTCTAAGGAAGGCAAATCCAGCTTTTCCAGCCTCTCTCTGTACGACAGATCTGCCAAACTGGGGACCATTTTGGTTGCAGTTCTTTGTATTCTCTCAATCTTGTTTATATCTTTCTTTTTGTGTGGGGACCACACTACTGCTGCATACTCTAACCTGGGGCGAATCATGGCCATTATCAATTTCTTCATCTCCTCATCCATATAATGAAAAGCTACTCTTATATTAGTCAGTTTATACGTCTCTCTATCTGTCTTGTTAATGTGTTTTTCAGGTGACAAACTGTCCTGGACCAGCACTCCCAAATCTTTCTCCTCTCTCGCTTTTGTGATTGGTTCATTACCCATCAGATAATTTGGTGATGGCCTCTTGGTACTTTTTCCCATTTCCAAAATTTTACATTTTTTTGCATTGAATTTCATTTCCCACATCTGGCTTCATTTGTGTATCCTATCCAGATCCTTCTGCAGCATTTTACAATCCTCCTCAACCTCTTCCTTCCTCAAGATCTTTGCATCATCAGCAAACAGACTTGAATAACTGTTCACTCCATCTACTATATCATTTATGTAAATCAGGAACATTACTGGCGCCAACACCAAGCCCTGTGGGACTCCGCTTGTTACTTCCCTCCATCCAGACATCCTATCCTTTATTACTGTCCTCATTTGTCTCTCTCTCAAAAAGTCTCTCATCCATTCCAGGAGGTTCCCCTTCAGTCCTCCTATATGCTCTAGTTTCCACATTAGTCTCTTATGGGGTACCTTGTCGAAGGCCTTCTCCAAATCTAAATACATACAATCCACCCAACCATCTCTCTCCTGAAGCACATCAATCGCTTTTGAGTAAAAACTCAACAAGTTGGAAACACATGACCTTCCACTTCAGAATCCAAACTGACTATCAGCCAAAATATTCATCTCTTCCAGATATTTTACCCATCTGTCTTTCAGAATTCTCTCGCACAATTTTGCAATCTAAAGGTGAATGTAGGGAAGAGTAAAGTGATGGTCTTTGAGAGAGGTGAAGTCAGTGAATGTACAGCAAGGTTGGATGGTGAGGAATTGGAAAATGTGAGTACGTTTAAGTACTTGGGTAGTGTGATGAGTAAGGATGGAGGTTTGGAGGGTGAAGTGCTTGAAAGAGTACAGCAGGGAAGAAAGGTTGGTGGTTCTTTGAAAGCAGTGATAAGAAACAGGGAAGTGAGCATGGAAGTGAAAAAGTTACTACATGACAGTATTGTGATACCAACTCTAACATACGGAAGTGAAGCTTGGACGTTGTTGGAAGGACACAAGTCAAGAGTGAGAGCAGTGGAAATGAGTTATTTAAGAGGAGCCTGTGGAGTCACATGGAGAGACAGGCTGACGAATGAGGATATAAAGGAGCGTTGTGGTGTTGATGTGGATGTGATAGGAAGCGTTATGAGGAACATACTGAGGTGGTTTGGCCATGTGGAGAGAATGGAGGGTGAAAGACTGACGAAGAGAGTGTATGTGAGTGAGGTGGAGGGGGAAAGAGGGAGGGGGAGGCCGAGGATGAGATGGAGGGATGGGGTGGAGAGGTATATGAGAGAGGGGGGTGTGAGTTGGGAGCAGGGAAGTGAAATGGCGGGGGACAGGGCGACTTGGAGGCGATTTGTTTGTGGCCACCCCAAACGGGACTGAGGCGTCTGGCAATAGATAGATAGATAGATAGAATTTTGCAACCATGCAGGTTAGAGACATTCGTGTATAAGTCAGGGGTTCTTCCCTGTTTCCTCCCTAATAAATTGGTACCACATTTGCTCTCTTCCATTCTTGAGGCACTTTCCCCTCTTCCAGAGAACACAGAATTAAACTGTGAATCTTATCCGCCACTTGTTGTCTGCATTCCTTCAGTACCCAATTAGAGATTCCATCTGGTCCTGGGGCTTTCTTTACATCTTGAGTTTCCAGTAATTTGTATACTTCCTGTACTTCCACTTTTATATCTTTTATCACTACATTTCTAGTCGTTCCCTCTCCTTCCACAAACTCCTTTTCATTAGTGAAAACTGATTGGAAACATTTGTTCATTATTTCTGCTTGCATTGCCTTATCTTTATGGACCTCTCCTTCTACTTTCAGTTTGGTGATTCCTTCCTTTTGTTTCAATTTGCCATTGACAAATCTATAAAACAGTTTGGGTTCATCCTTACATTTGCCTATTATACCTTTTTCAGAATTCCTTTCTTCTTCTCTACGTATTCTTGTGTATTCATTTCTAGTTCTTTTGTATTCTTCCTTTGTTTTGTTGTTACCTCTCCTTCTCCAGTTGTTCCATGCCGTGTCTCTCTTTTTTTTAGCTATCATACACCTTCTATTAAACCACTCCTTTTTCCTGTTTTCTTTCCCCCTTACTCTTGGCACAAATTTTTCCACTCCCGAATTATAAAGGCCTAGAAAAATATCCCACTTCCTTTGTATCTCTCATGTTTCTCTGAATTTTCTCCAATCTGCATTTTCAAAAAATTTTCTCAATCCTGTAAAGTTTGCATTCCCAAAGTTGTATCTTCCCTGCCTATAAAGCTCGTCTCTTGGCTTCACGTTCCCTGTTATCATCTGGAACTCAATGACCACATGATCACTTTTTCCAATAGGACACAGATATTTCAAGGATTCTGTTACATTGGGATCTTTGGTAAACAGTAAATCTAGTCTTGCTGGTGTGTCCTCACCTCGGAACCATGTCTCTTCTTTGACCCACTGCGTCATCACATTGTTCATTGTTATATTTAATAATATAGTACCCCACGAATCTTCATTGCCTCCTACCCCACGAATCTTCATTGCCTCCTGAGTCCCATTCCTCTCAGTTCACTTCTTTACAATTGAAGTCTATCTATCTATCTATTGCCGGACGCCATAATCCCGTAAGGGGTGGCCGTTTGTCTCTGAGTTAGTTGTTTTACAGGGAGGGGCACTAACCCTCCACCAACCCACTTGCTGACACATAGGGAGCACGTATGGTTTGGTTATATGGTTACCACCCAGCGTTGTAAATGGTTTCTTGGCTTACAGGAAACCATTTGGCTTGTCACTCAATGTAAAGCCACCTGAAAAGAAAAGAAAAGCAATAAGAAGTGACAGGAAAGATGGAAGAAACAGGAAGAAAGGAGGACAGACACAGAAAAAGAATGATAAAGGTGAAGGAAGAAATAGGCAGCACTACACCAAGTGAGTGGATGATGGTCGCCACCACCTACCACTAAGTGTGTGTGGCAATTGGAGGGGGATAACTTTGACACCTGTAGTTGCAAAAATCATTTCCAAAATCTTGTTGAACAGAATAGAGCCAGTAATTGAAAAAATTTTAAGAGAAGAACAAGTGGGATTTAGAGAGGGTCGAGGTTGTAATGATCAGATTTTTACTGTAAGGCATGTAATGCAACAGGCTAATGAGATGAAAATGCCACTTAGTATATGTTTTATGGATTTTGAAAAGGCATTTGATAGTGTTTCACGTGGAGCTATGTTGAAAATTATGAGATTTATGGTATACCAGAAAAGTTTGTAAATATTATTGGAATCCTGCATGAAGGTACTTTCTGTAAGGTAATGGTGGGTAGTTCTTTGAGTGATCCATTTGAAGTTAGGTCAGGAGTGTTTCAAGGAGGAGTTCTTTCACCATTGCTATTTGTTTTGGTTATGGATTATGTTATGAGAAAGGTTGTAAGGAGAACAGGTGCAGGAATTAACTGGAAAGAAAATAACAGGCTGATGGATTTGGACTATGCTGATGGTATTGTACTGATTTGCGGAAGTATTTACGAGATGCAGAGGGTGCTTGATTGTTTGGTGGAGGAAGGAGAAAAAGTTGGATTGATAATAAATTGTGGAAAGACTGAAATTATTAATATGAACGTGGAGAACCAAATCGATTGTGTAATTGGGAATAATGTGGTGAAGAATGTAAAAATTTTTAAATATCTCGGAACGATTGTATCATCTAATAGATCATTAAACAATGAAATTGAGGAGAGGATTAGACCGGCATGGAGAACTGTTGGAATGTTGAAATCTGTTTGGAATAATAATATGCTTTTGGTACATAAGTAAAACGTTACAAGTCCATGGTTTGATCAATTTTAATTTATGGGCATGAGCCATGGTATAGTACAATTGCAACAGATCAGAAAACATTAGGATTTGAGAATAAAATACTGAGAAGGATTCTTGGGGTAAAGTGACAAGACAGAGTTACAAATGAAAGAGTAAGGGATATTATGAGAGTGGAACCAGTTGATGAATATGTGAGTCCGTCTCACTGGAAATGGCTGGGGCACATATATAGAAAAGAAGGCCGTTTAATAAATGATGTGCCAGAGTGGTCTGCCAGAGGAAGAAGAGGTAGAGGTAGGCCGAGGGAAACCTGGTTGAGGACAATGAAAAGAGAAGCAGGAGAGGAGTGTTGGTGGGACCTGAAGGAGATGGCAAGAGACAAATATTGGTGGAGAGAGTTCATCGAGGCCCTATGCATCCCATGGGGTGCCACAGGAAGTGATTGATTGATACGTTTAGGCATACCTCACCATTACCACATCCTATATGGTACCATCTTTCACATGATGCCGTTGTCCTGCTCTTTTAAATGGGTGGGGCACTTCACATATTTTTTTGTGGTGGGATGAGTCGTTTTATTCTGCTGTGTTGTATTGGGGTGTTGCTTTCCTCGTCTGCTTCATTGGTCGTCGCCTTCCTGCTAGTCCATGGTTCTCATTTTCCTTTGAGCACTGTTTGCAAATCATATTCATTTTACTATTCTGAAGTTGCCACACTGTGCACTTCTTTTTTTCGTGTGCTTCTATCCTCACATTCCATTTTCCTTCATTTATTGCACTATGCCAAGGCCAGGGAGTGATCACCAGTGTTGCCAGCTGTAGGTTAATCCAGCCTCATTTGATCATTTCCCTGGTCTGTTGGGGGCAGTAGGATACTTATTCTTAACATGAGAAACTACATTTTTTTTGTTAGTGCTATATACTAGCTTATAAATAAAAACTACCAACTAGCATCATGATATTTTCATCCGTAAGGTAATTTTAGTGTCAGTAGGGCAGAGTCGAGCTACTTAGGGGTTGGCAACACTGGTGATGGTGAAAGTGTTAAATCACAGTGTCCTTGGCCAAGTTGGTCACTTGGCTTTGCATTAAAATTATGTTGTTGCTTTTGTCAGTCATTTTCTGTAAATAACTAGCCATGTCTGACAACATTTCCTGGTATTCATCATCACTCCATGCTCTTGTCATAGGGGGAACATACACTACTGCCATATCTCTCATGCTGTTCTCTCCAGTTTCTAATTTCATATTTATCACTTCGACCCTGCCTTCTCCCATTTCCACGGTATCTATTGTGGGGGGAGGCGGTGGCTGAATTGGTAGAGAGGCGGCTTGCAGTCCTAATGGACCCAGGATTGAATCCCGGCTGGGGCAGGGAACAGTTTAAGGATTTGAATTTCCTAAAAAGCAGACTTTCCTGATCTACCAGATGACCCGCCGACATGTCGCAAAATACCCCCGCTAATACCAATACACCAGTCCTGTATGAGACAGCCCTAGCATGTATTCAGTATGGATGGTGGGTGTTAGCTCCGAAGTGGTGACATGTGGAGGTGTAGGAGGAGTACTGGGCCTTGGAGTAGGTCACTGCCCTCAAGAAATAGGCCCTGAAGCCTTTGCCCAGAGTCGGACATATATATAAAAAAAAAAATGTTGTTCACTGCTATCATCACTCCTCCTCCTGTTTTTTCTTTTCTGTTTCTTCTCCACAGTTTGTATTTACCATTGCCCATATGAACATCAAAATTTTTTCTTAACTTGATCACTACAAAGCACATAACATCAGGTTCGTGTACCCTCAAAAAATCGTTGATTTCTAGTGTTGCCGATATTAAACCATCAACATTAGTATATGCCACCTTCACATTATTTTTGATGTTTTTTATACCTTCTTTTCTCCTTCTCTCCGTCGGTACCACTTTCTTAAGTTCTGATCCATGACTTTCCAATAAAACACTGTCTTCTCTTCCTCCGTTCTCTTCGTTTTTTACCTTCGCTTCCTTTACTAACTCCTTTATTTTAGCTCTTTCTTTCTCATTTGCATCTCTCCTTATCCAAACATTTTTTAACCCTTTCTTGTCTAATAATTTCCAAGTTCTTCTGATAATTTTGTTTACTGTTGCCTGGGACTTAAACTTTACCTTCAATGGCCTTGCCCCTCCTTCCTCGTACTTTTCTAACCTAAACACCTCTTCAGTCTCTTCTTGAGCTTCGTTGTTTTCCTCCATGACTACTGATAGTATTTCTTTAACCTTATTCCGTTCTTCTCTTTCCGATCTTATTGTCATAAGTTTTTCTTTAACTCTGAAATTATTACACATTTTTTCTTATCTGCTACATCCCTAACTAAAGATTCTCTACTTCTTAGTACCCTAACCACTTCCATCTCTACCTTTTCCTTTGCTTTGTTGTTCTGTAATCTCTTTCAAATTTACATTTCCTTCTTCCTGAATTTTCTTCCACCCCTTATGTTGCTCCTTGATTCCTTTAATGTGCTCATCCTGTATTCTTGATTTGGATTCATACTCATTTTGCTTTTCATCCTGTCCCTTTCTTCTTCCAACCTCTTATTCTCCCTCTTAAGCTGTTTTATTTCATTAGAGGCGGATTCATTGTTTACTGTTAATTCCGTAACTTCTCCTTCTTGTTCGTCACTGCGTGTACAAACTTTTTCCAGTTTATTCCATAGAATAGTGATCTCTTTTTCCTGCTCTGTGGCCTGTTCCTTTAACTCTCTAACTACTGTCCATACCTTTTTTTTTTTATCTCCTGGACATTCCTCTCTGCTGTTTTCTCTACTTCTGCTACTCTTGTTTGGTTCACCTTAATACTTCCATTTCCCACATCCTCTTCAGTGAAGCCCTCAAATTCTCTCTCGCCAGTCGTAAACAAAGCACCGTCCCTTTCCACCATGATTCAACCATATGGAGACTTTCTATTTCCACTATGTCTTGTTCTTTTTATGACCGAAACTGCGGTTTTCCTTAATCCCTTAACCGCGGGCTTGTTTTACTTTGACTTGCGGCTCCCGTGGGCATATTCACGCTCTGACAGAGTCTCTAAAAATATTTGCCAAAAATTAGTTATTAGTCCTAGAATATTAAAATCGCATATACTTGTGGCACGTACCTTCAGCTTTCACCTGGGGTGTTTGTTGAGCCTTCGTCAAGTACCGTAGGACTTGTGGAGACCTCTGAAGTTGGGTAACGAAGTCTCCACTTTACATTTCCCGACAACCCGTAATATGATTACCACAGCCTGATATTATCACTAGAAACACTAATCTATGATTCTCAAATAGTTTGGAATCCATACTCCAAAAAAAACAAAACACTGAAAGCAATGAAAATTACGAGTGCGTATGACCTTCCCACTTGCGATCGTTCGCCGCTGGTGTTCTGTCATTTATTATTCATAAAAACACTCACAGTTTATATTTCTATTACTATATAACACTTATATATATCTACAGTCTTTATTCATAAGTTTCCTTCAGTAATAGTAGTTTATTGTCACTGTAGACATTCAATTTCTCTTTCAGTAAAATACGTAGCTTTCTTTTTCTCGTCCTGTATACTAGCGTTGAGAGTGAATGTCACTTTCACCTTCACTCTCATAAATCATAGTATTCATACATGCTAGAGTGAAACTTTCACTTTCATTACTCCTAGTATATATACTCATTTTCTTATAATACTACTCATTTACATTTTTATTTACGTTCTCTATTTTATTTACGTTATTTACATTTCTATTTTATTTACACTGTGTAAGGCACTGTCACTTGCAGTAACTTATAAAACTATTTTCCACTGTTCACTTATATTTACATTCATTGCTTTCACTTGCTGTTTACACATTATTTTCACATTATTTACATTTCCACTTGCACTGTTTTACTCACCAGAAAGATCGTAGTCACTCTCTATCATTTGTCAGCCCTTTACCTCTTTCCACACAAGGTTTAGTAGGGGGTAGAGGTCACAGGGCCCTTTGCATGGGGCTAAAAAGCGGCGGAATTTAGCAGGCGCGAATCCGACCTACTTTCACCTTGAAAGATGACAGTAAACTGATACTGGTGGCCTGCCTGCTTAGTGCCTAGGGAGAGTGCAATACTGCCAACGTCAGCCGTGTGAGAGCTGCTAATATATAGCTATGAAATGATTGGCAGGAAATCTAGACAATGCATAATAAATTAGGTAGTTCCAGGTGAATGTAAATATCACTTAGGCATCTCCCTTCCTTCCCTATACTGTATATACTTTTATTATGAGAATAGATTATACGGCATATTTCAAGGGGAAATAAACAGCGAAAATTAGCGAACAAGTGCACGTGAGGTGTTGTCAGGTGATAATTAGCCAATTCCAGGTGTATGGCACTATCACTTACCTTATTTCTTTTTTGTATATATTATTTGGTATAAGAATAGGGCATAGGGCTTATTTTTCATCATTCATCCATTCATTGCCAGACGCCATGTATCCCAGACGGGGTGGCCAAGGGCTTAGAGTTAATTGTTTTACAGGGAAGGGCACTAATCCTCCACCAACCCCACTTGACACGTAGGGATGCCAACAGCATCTGGTGTTCCCAGGTGGTCACCCATCCAAGTACTAACCAGACCCAACGTTGCTTAACTTCGCTGATCGGACGGGAAGCGGTGTACTCAACGTGGTATGGCCGTATTTCAAGGGGTAATAAACAGCGAAAATTAGCGAACGAGTGCACGTGAGGTGTTGTCAGGTGATAATTAGCCAATTCCAGGTGTATGGCACTCTCAGTTACCTTATTTCTTTTTTGTATATAGTATTTGGTATAAGAATAAGGCATAGGGCTTATTTCAATGGATGAAATCAGTGGAAAATTCCAGGGAAGATTTACTTAGCGTAGAATACAGTGTGGTGGCCTGCAATAATTAGGTAGTTCCAGGTGAATATAAATATCACTGAGGCTTCTCCCTTCCTTTCTTATATATATATTTTTATTATGAGAATAGATTATACGGCATATTTGAAGGGGTAATAAACAGCGAAAATTAGCGAACGAGTGCACGTGAGGTGTTGTCAGGTGATAATTAGCCAATTCCAGGTGTATGGCACTCTCAGTTACCTTATTTCTTTTTTGTATATAGTATTTGGTATAAGAATAAGGCATAGGGCTTATTTCAATGGATGAAATCAGTGGAAAATTCCAGGGAAGATTTACTTAGCGTAGCACGGCCGGGCAGGCGAGGGGAGAGGGTAATGGAGGGAAGGTAGGGAGGGGAGTCAAGAACGGGGAGAAATGGCTAAATTGTCAACAATGGATGTGAGTACAGATGAGATTAGGAGTGCTGACTAGTGTTGGACATTGGCAGTACTGATAGATGATACAAGCCACCACTTGAAAGCCCGGGCGGATTCAAAATAACACAGAATCACAAAAGTGACGCCCCGTGGTATGATCCCTTGCTCCCAAGCGTCACGAAAGTGACGCCCCACGGTTAAGGGGTTAACTACTGTCCGATGTGACCACCACTCACACACTTATTTACATAATCACAAATAGGCTGGTGTCCTTTTCGTCGCTGATTCAGCTATTATTTCTCCACGATCCAGGAAGAGCTCCGTCTCTGTAGGCGACCTGTGTGTGATTATTATATGAAGTTTGTGCTAACTGGGAGTAGCAAAATAAATTAAGCTCAGTGTGTAGAAATGAAACACCATTAAAACATTACATTAAGCTCAAAGAAAAGAACTGTAAATTTATTGATTACAGTAAATAAATTTATGTTACATAAATTGCAAAAATGAATTCAAGAGGGGTATTCACTCACAGGGGGACTAATGAATTCAAATAACAAAGGATATACACTCACTCACCCATTCAAAAGCTAATCAGACTTAAGGCTAAGAAAACGAACGAAAATACTGGAGGGAACGGAGATGAAGCTATGAAAGACTGGACGTCTGTGTTGAACACCAGGTGCTGCTATTCGCTGCTTGTCTGCTATGCCGATCACCGTAGGTGGAGAGATCTGGAAATTGCTGTACAACGGAGATGCTGCTGTCAACGCTGGGCACAAACGATCCTACTCTCGTGGCTGTTTGAAGATGACTGAGTGAAGTAAGCAAGCTGGGGCACAAAGCATGAGAGATGAGCATGGCTTAACAGTCAAGAGTAATATGAAAATGACAACTGCACAAAAATGTTCGCTCAGTGAAACGCACTGTCTATACAGAAAGACAGTCACTTATGAAACAGTGACAAGGGTAATGAAACTCATTACGATTTGAGTACAAAAGCGAGGCAGTCTGAGGAAAAATTTACACATTTCAATGAAATACAGACGTTCCCTTATATGATACTAATACAGTGTCGCAAATTAATTCGTGACACCTCTTCAGTCCTAAGGTTAGTAGAAATAGTGGTAGTAGTAGTAGTCGGAACCCCAGGTTTATCTGATTGTGAACTCGGTGGAATGCAGGCTGAAGTGTCCCCTTTCATGCAGTTCACCATCATCCTTTTGGAAAGCTAGAAATGGAGTTCGGAGACTTCTGTATAACTTGATTGTTCCATTGCCCATTTGAATCAGTTGCATGATATAAAGCTGCTTTTTCCAGCACCAGCTTGAAGTAAAGGATTTCATTATGGCCTACACACACACACACACACACACACACACACACACACACACACACACACACACACACACACACACACACACCATCCACTCACTCAATGTAATGCTGCTCTCGGGTAACTGCCCTTTCCATTCTTACTTCCATCTTTCCTTCTGTCCTCTTCTGTCTTTCTTTTCTTTATTCTTTCCTCTTCCTTATGCCTATGGGTGACTCAGCACTCCCTCTTGTCTTTTTTTTTTTTTTTTTCTTAATTCTTTCTTCCTTCTGCCTATGAGTGACTACACTGAGTGAGAAGCCAAATGGTTTCCTGTACACCAGGAAACTATTTACTACGCTGGGTGGTAACCATACTGTATAACCAGATTATGGCATCTGGTGATTTAGTGGGTAATTAAGGCACTCACATGTTTTTATCCAAAGGATGGTTGGGGTTTATTTCTCATGTAATGCCACTCAGGGATGAGTGATGCTGGTCAGTCTCATCTTAAATGTCAGGACCAACCTGTCTAGCCCCAGGCTAGGGGAAGCACAGGCTTAGATTATGATGAGGATTGATGTTTATGTGAAGCTACAGAACGTGGTGAATGATTTTGGCTTATCAGATAGAGCCAGGATTCCAGGGGCTTGAATGATGAGTGAATGGAAGCATGGCTTATTGGATTGGGCAGATTTGGGCTGTCTGGATTGCTACTCCTCACCCTGCCCAAGGGTGGGAAAAGAGGTCCGGATAACGATGTATATACAGCTGCCGCAAATTGACTTTGGACCTCCCCCCACAAGGTATTAAAAAATACAGAAATCATAGTATATCACAATGTTTGTTCATGAAATGCCATTCATTAATATCAAATCATGTTTCCCTTGTTTTTCATGACAGTTCGATGCATTTTGGCATGGAATCACTTAGATCTCTAAAGTAATCTAAGGACATATCTTTGCACCAAACATTTGTCAGTTCAGTCTTGAGGTTGTCCAGATTGGGTGTCTTCTTGTCTGCCATGATTTTCTTCATCTTTGTCCAGAGTTTTCCATCAGATTTAGATCCGGATTGTTGCCAGTCCAGTCAAGGACCTCAGTCCAATTATCCTGAAGCCATTTTGTCACCTTTCTCTTCTTCTTTCTTTGTCCCCTTCTTTCCACTGCCATGCTTGTGCTTTGGTACGACATCAGGTGGCAGGCCTCGCGCTGCAGCAAGAATCTTCATGACAGTTGACTTTGCGCGTCCAGTGCATTGTCAAATCGTTTTGATAGGGACATTATCCTACCTCCATGCAATGATACGGACCCTCTCATCCCTTGAGCTGTACTTTCCAGGCATGACAACTCGACTTTAGGAAAATAACAGGGCAAACTAATGCGTATGAAAAAGAGGGAGGTGCAAGCTCGAAGCGACGGGAACATGTACTCCCACTCATGCTTCTGGGCAAGCACTGAGTTGCTGAGTGTTTCACCACCTCCTACCAACACCAGAGGAGTTGCCAGTTACTTCTTGCCCAAAAAATTCACTTGGTAGAGGTGGAAACACAAAGCAAAAGACAGACAGTTCTCCCATAGCAATTCTGTGTGTAGGTCCTAAGTCAGTTTGTGGTGGGTGTATATATATATATACATATATGTATGTATACAGTATATATTCACACACACACACACACACACACACACACACACACACACACACACACACACACACACACACACACACACACACATCATCATCATCACCTGGACCTCCTTTTCCACCCTAGGGCAGGTTGAGGAGTAGCAGCGTCCAGACAGCCCAAAGTTTGCCCAGTCGAATGGGCCATGCTTCCATTCACTCATCATTTAAGCCCCTGAAATCCTGGCTCTATCTGATACATGTCATGGGATATATATATATATATACTGTATATATATATATATATATATATTTTTTTTTTTTTTTTTTTTTTTAGTGCACCCTCACACAGTGCGAGTTTATGCGGCGGAAACCCTCGCATTCTACAATTTCACATTGTGCGAACCAAAGAACTTATGGGAATAATGGTATGTGGTGATCAGCCCATCCAGGGCTTGGTCTTCGGGTACCCATCCAGCCTACCCTACCCTGCTAATATTTTGTCTAGTAGTACTTCTAGTTGTGCCAACAATTAAAACAACAAATAGAACACAATGTACCTCCAATGTGATCCTCTTCCTCTTAGAATTCTTGGTGGGGCCATGATGAACAGGTGGGTATTGCTACATTGCCAAAACGGACCACAGGATGCGAGGTACAACACGTGTTGTGGCGACAATATGGAGGAGAAGTGTCTGTTTAGCCAGGAAAGTTGGTAGATGGCATACAGATAGCTGGTCAGCTGTCTGCCATATTGAATCTAGTTTGTTGCCAGCCACCTGCCTCCGTGTGACTGACTCACATTGTCCAGCTTGACAGTGGTAGTAATGGTGGGAAGTCCATTTTTACCTTGGAATCGTACAGCTGATTTGCATGTTTGGAAGTTTGATTCGCAGATTTTGCATTCAATATAAATAAGTATTTTCTGGGTTGACCTCTCATTGTAGATGATTTGCATTGTGTGAGCTCACACACACACACACACACACACACACACACACACACACACACACACACACACACACATACATACAGTGCTTGTCAGAAGTATGGAACGCCCTGCGTCCCTTCTAAGAAACAAACCTTTCAACATTGAAAAAACATATAAATAATGCATTTTATTTACCTTTAGTGCATCGTAGGGTAGCCTTTACGTTTCTTCACGGACCTGAGACGTCTTGGAAGTGAAAGGGCGAGGCTCGTGAGGTGCTGGAGGGGTATTTTGTCCCAGGAGTCACGAATGGCGGCTTCCAGCTTAGGCAGAGAGCTCACATCCTTCCCTTGGAGACTTTTCTTTACGAGGTATCAGAGGTTTTCAATCGGGTTGAGGTCTGGGCTATTTCCTGGCCAGTCTTTCATGAATGATACCTCGCAGTCATGAAGCCAATTGGTGACCGATTTGGCCTTGTGAGCAGGTGCACCGTCCTGCTGAAACACTCGTGCACCTGTTAGCTCGAAGGAGTCTGGTAAATGATCACACAGAAGCTCCAGGTAAACATCCTGATTCACTCTGAGGTTCTTGGGAAGTACAACAAGCTTCCCCAAACCCTTCTCTGAGAAACAGCCCCATACCATGAGTGAATCAGGATGTTTTACTGTGCTTTCCACATACCGTGGGTCAAGTGGGTCACTACCTTTGCGTCGATACACACGTGCTTCTCTGTTACAGGTAACACTAAACGTTGCCTCATCAGACCACAACACTGACAACCATTGCTCCTCACCCCAGTTTAGATATTTATTAGCAAAGGCAAGCCTACGAATTCTCTGGCTCTTGGTGAGAAGAGGCTTTTTCACAGGCCCATGACTTGTGTAACCAAGCTCATGCACCCTACGAGACACTGTTCTCACTGACACCTCACCAAACACTTCCGGGTTGCTCTCCTTAATTTTCCTTGCACTCACATGAGGATTAAACTCCACTTCACGTTTTAAAACATTAACAGACCTTGGGGAAGTTTTCCTAGGCCTACCAGACCTCGGTTTCTTTGTGGGAACTTCACCACTGCTTTCCAACAGAAACCGCGCACACCAACGACGCACTGTCGATTGTGCCACACCAACCAATTCACTAATTTCCTTTGTCTGGTGGCCTGCCTCCTTTAGAGCAATGATCTGGGATATGATTTCACTCGATAGTTCATGGGTAGGTGCCATAACAAAGTGGTAAACCCCAAAACACTGCGGGACACTCGGTAAAAAGTGGCGCAATTTGAGAGGGACACGCGGCGGAGTTCCTCTCTCTCAGGCAGCCCGTGGGCGACTGAGGCGGGAACCAACCAGCGCGTCGGAAGGCCTCAGGCTACCATGACGTCATGCTCGCGGCGCAAACCTGTGGCTCAATTTTTACCCCCAAAAATGGGTGATTCTTTTTGGGCCATAAGTATTGTGCGCCCGGCGGACAACGCTGAATACTTTTGACGAGTACTGTATATATATCCATCCATCCATCCATCATCCAATCCTACATTGCCCCATGAGGAGCGTAGGAGCCCGGGGCTAGGCAGTTGGTCCCGACATTTAAGATGAGAGTAACCAGCCTCACTCATCCCTGAATGGCATTACATGAGCAATCAACCCCAACCATCCCTTGGATATAAACCTTCAATCCGATTGGAGTGCAATAATTACCCACTAAACCACCAGGCGCCAAAATTTGGTTATATGGTCACCATCCAGCGTAGTAAATGGTTTCCTGGTGTTCAGGAAACCATTTGGCTTGTCACTCAGTGTAGAGTCACCCACAGGCAGAAGGAAGAGGAAAGAATGAAGGAAAGAGAGGCAGAAGAGGGAGTGTAAAGTCACTCGTAGGCAGAAGGACAAGGAAAGAATGAAGGAATGAAAGACAGAAGAGGATGGAAGGAAAGAAGGATGGAGGAGAGGAAAGGGCAGGCACCCAACAGCAGCACTACATCGAGTGAGTGGATGGTGAGTGCCCCCACCCATCACTATATATATATATATATATATATGTATATATATAATTTACAGCGCTGGGTGGTGACCATATAACCAAACCATACGTGCTCCCTACGTGTCAACAAGTGGGTTGGTGAAGGGTTAGTGCCCCTCCCTGTAAAACAAATAACTCAGAGTCAAATGGCCACCCCTTACGGGGTGGCCCTCCCTTCCCACCCAAGGGCAGGGTGAGGAGTAGCAATGTCCAGACAGCCCAAAATTCCCCAATCCAATGGGCCACGCTTCCATTCACTCATCATTCAAGCCTCCGGAATCCTGGCTCTATCAGATACGCCAAAAACATTCACCACGTTCTGTAGCTTCACATAATCGTTTCCGACAGAGTCAATCCAGATGCTACCACGTTAAAAAGGGGTGCCAAAAATCCCTGATCATGCACTTCTCACGAAATTCATATAGCCAGCTCGATCTCCTGTCTGTACCCTAACCTCACCGACTTCCAAATCTCTCTTCCTCACTCATTCATCCACCATATCTCTCCACCTTCTCCTTGGCCTACCTCGCCTCCTCCCTCCTTCTAATTTGCTCAGATATACCTTCTTCACCACTCTATTGTTAACCATTCTCTCCACATGACCATACCATCTCAGTTCACTCTCTTGAATTCTGGTGTCCACCGCCTTCCTAGCTCAGCAGCTTTCACGAATCACATTATTTCGTATCCTATCCACCCTCTGTACTCCACATACATTCCTCAGCAGTCCCATCTCCACTGCTGTTACTCTTGACTTTTCATTTTCATGCCACACCTTAGTCTCACATCCATATGTTAGAGTTGGCACTAACACTGCTTCATGTAAGCCTCGTGCAGCTGCAACACTCAAACTTCTGTTTCTTATCAAGGCCTTCATTGCACCAGCTACTTTTCTTCCCAGTGTCACTCTACTTTCAACTTCTTTTGCACATTTTCCTCTCTTTTCTATCTCTGTACCCAGGTATTTGAACTCTCACCAATTCCAGTCCCTCTCCATTCATTGTTACATTGCACTGGGAGTCACCTTCTCTCTCAATAACCATCACTTTACTCTTTTCTACATTTACTCTCAAGGAACGACGCTTACAGATATCAGCAAAACTCTGCACTAGTCTACCAAGTTCTTGTCTGGTACTTGCAAGCAGTACTGCATTATCAGCATACAACAAATTTGAGATATTCCATCCATCACCATTCATTACCAATGCCATCCCTCTCTCCATTACTCGTGTTATCACTTCTCTCATTACCCCATCCATATATACATTGAACAACCATGGGGACATCACACAACCTTGTTGCACGCCCTCACTGATCGTGAACCATTCACTTAGGTGCCCATTAACCCTGACACATGCTTCACTACCATCATAAAAACTCTTGACGGCACCTAGCAGCTTACCCTCTACACCGTACATGTGCAAAACTTTCCACAATCCTTCTCTATCCACTTTGTCATAGGCTTTTTCCAGATCCATGCATGCCATAAACACCTTATGGTCCTTCTCACAAGCCTTCTCTACTATCTGTCTCACTGCAAATATTTGGTCCACACATCCTCTGCCACTCCTAAAGCCACCCTGTTCATCACTCACTAGGACTTCTGATATCCCTCTTACTTTCTCTATAATAATTCTTCCATATACCTTCCTTACCACACTCAGTAAGTTTATGCCACGATAATTCTTGCACTCACTTCACTCACCTTTATTTTGTACAGGGGTACAATCACAGCTTTTTTCCACTCTGCAGGCACAATTTCACTCATCCATGCCTTCTTACATATCTCCAACAAGCACTGCATTCCATTCTCTCCACTGCATTTAAGCATCCTTGCATACACCTCATCAACCCCAGCTGCTTTCCCATTTTTCAGCCACTTCACAGCACTCTTCACCTGTGCGAGTGTCACGTCTCCTGGCACTGCATTCCTTCTCTGCACACCCCCAAAACCAATCATGCTTACAGCTGCTCTGCTTTCCCTATGCCCATTCATCAGGCTTTCAAAATATTCTTTCCATCTGGTCCTTACTTCATGTCCATGGGTTAATAATCTACCACCTGCATCCTTCACACCATCCCATTTCTTTCCGCTTTCACTTCTACATTTCCGCACATCTTTCTAGAATAACTTTCTATTTTCAGAGTAGTTCGCATTCATTTTTCTTCCTAGATCCTCATTTACCTCCTCATTTTTCCTCTTCACTAATCTCTTTACATGCTTCTTGCTCTCAACATATTCAGTTCTTATTTCAACTGAACCCCTATTCTGCAACCACTTTAGCCACTTCTTCCTCTTTTCCCCCACCGCTCTCTTTACCTCCGCATCACACTATGCCGTACCTTTCTTCCTTGTTGTTACTCTTGCCACACCACACACTGCTTTAGCATTCCTAACTAAGCAATCTCTATATGCATTCTACAGTCTGTCCAGATCCATTTCATTCCAATTCAGTAATTCTAACTCATCCTCTACTTTGGTCCTGTATTCATCTGCCATTTCTTTGATCCTCAGCTTCTCAAATTTCAGTCTTTCTCCCTGACTGCTTCTCTCTCTCCTGATCCACCTCACTCCTCTCAGCTTGATCTTGCATATATATATATATATATATATGGAGCCTCTGTGGTACAATGGTAATGTGTGCGTTTCATACACTGAAGAACGAGGGTTCGCGCCCTGCTGGGGTAATAAACTTTGGGAGCGTTCTTCTGGCCATGTACTGTATTGGCGGACACAAGGGGTGCTGTGGTTGAACCAGTGTCACATACTATAAAGTATGCTTGCACCCAGCACCCAGTCGGCTTGCGCGGGCCGATTACACTTGGTTCACAGACTACACACACATCCAAAGCCACTCCAACGCTACAATTACACTTACAAGCACTTCTCACCCTACATACAATCCCTACCCTACATACAATCCCTACCAGACAGCTTAAGCCACTTGGTAGAGATACATTGGCTGTATTGTCTCCTCTTCGGTGGGGATAGGCCGGTCCTGCAGTGGACACTCAAATTTCTGATGAGATGAGATGATCTCTCTCTCTCTCTCTCTTTCTCGATATAGATATAGATATACACACTGTATATATAGTAGCAGCCGTGGCTCAGTGGGTTAGAGCGCTCCGCTCTGACCGAGGGGTCGGAGGATCGAATCCACCCAAGGGTCATTGGTAGACATCAGGAAGGGCATCCGGTCATAAAATGCTACACGCTTCAAACCAAAGTCCTCTACCCAGGGGCAACACCTTAGCCCTTATCCAAAAAAGGGGTACCTGGCGTAAAACTCACTTTTTTATATATGTATATACATCGTTTCGTTTATAAAGGCTCCAACATGCTTGCATGTGTCGGCCGTGGTCACCTAATGGGGCTCTCCACACTGCACGATCCATTGCAGCCTCCCTGTTCAGTCCCTTAACCCTGAGGTCTCACTTAATGACCTTGTCCCATGTCTTTCTCGGTCCACCCCTCATAACCCCACCCCCAATATTAACACTTCTCACCTTCCTCACCCAATTATCATCCCCCATCCTCTCCACATGTCCACCCAATTATCATCCCCCATCCTCTCCACATGTCCAAACCACCTCAATCTACCTCTCCTCATCACAACACCAATACATTCCAGTCTCATCTTACCTCTCAACTCTTCCATCGTAAACCCAGCCCCTCCAGGCCTTGGACGTAGGGACGCACTGCACATCCACCTAATCATTGTCATTTCTGTACGTCTGAGCCGGCGAATATCTTCCTCCTTTACTGCCCAGGTCTCACTACCATACAGCATTACACTCCTAACACATGCTGCATACAAAGACCCCTTAGCACGTAGGGAGAGTCCTCTCAATGTCACGAGAGGCAAGAGCCCCCTGAACTTCTTCCAACCACTTCTCACCCTAGCCACAGAGCTAGCTCCAGCCCCACCTCCAGCATAAAACATGTCTCCCAGATAACAAAACTCTTCCACACACTCAAGAGATTCACCAGCAAGTTCAATCCTTTCACATCTGACAATCTCCACCTGCTCACCCCGACACGCCATACACATAAAATCAGCATTATCTCGCAGTCTACCTCTGATACCACTACATCTCTTATGCACCCATTTATCACACACACCGCACAAGATGGAATTACTTCTCACGCCCTTGTGGCAAACTGCACATGGCCACTCTCCCTCGTCTTTGACAGTACCGCCACCAACCCTAGATATCATCACTTTTGTTTTATCTGCATTTACCCTTAAACCCTTGTGCCCCATACCATCTCTCCACATCCTAAACCTTTCCTCCGCCTCCCTTTCATTCTCTGCAATCAACACCAAATCATCAGCATACAACAACTCCCACGGGAGTCCGTTTCTAAAGTCACGTGAAAGGGCTTCAAGTACCATGTTAAACAACATGGGACTCAAGACTGACCCCTGATGCACACCAACATTCACGGAAAACTCATCACTCAAATCTCCATTCACTCTTACCTGGGTGTGAGCACCCACATACACAGCCATTACCACCCTAACCAGCTACTCCTCCAAGCCAAGCTTTCTCATTGCCCACTTCACCACCTCTCTAGGGACTCTGTCAAAGGCCTTTTCCAAATCAACAAAAACAAAATAAAGATCCCTTCTCCTACCAATATATTTTTCCTGAAGCTGTCGAACAATGAATATAGCATCAGTGGTCCCCCTACCTGGCATAAACCCAAACTGCATCTCATCAGTATTCACTCTTTCACTAATCATACCTTCTAAAACTCTCTGCATTACCTTCATTATCTGATCTAAAAGCTTTATACCTCTATAATTTCCTCTGTCCAGGGCATCACCCTTCCCTTTATACACATTTACAATTACACTCTTCAGCCAATCATCTGGGACAACACACTCATAAATAATCATATTTATCAGGTCAGTGATTAAACTCACCCATATATCGCCTGAGGCCTTCAACATTTCGGCAGTCATCCCAGACACACCTGCTGCCTTCCCCACCCTCATCCTGCCTATTTGCCTCACTCACAGTAGCAGTATCAATCAAAGGCCAAGGGCCAAACACTGAATCTGCTGGCTCCAAACCTTCCCTGTCCCAGTCAAACTCCTCATTCAACAACCGGTTATAATGCTCTCTCCATGCATCTTTAATATCTTTACTCTTCACCACTACCCTTCCTTTATCATTCTTCACACACTGCTCACCTATAATATCCCGATTATCCCTCTTCACTTGACCTGCCACCCTAAATATCATATTTTTCCTTTCCCCATGATTTAGGTTATCAAGTAATAGTCTCTGTGACTCAGACTTTGCCCTGTATACCTCTCTTCTAGCCCTACACTTGGCAGCCAAATATTCCTCTTTGCTACCACCCTTCTTCCATTCCCAGAAAATCCTTCTTTTCCCCTTAACTGCAGCTTCTACACCCTCATCCCACCACCAAGTTACTTTATGTCTTGGTGGTCCTCTTGTCCAGTCGCATGTTACATCAGTAACTCTCAAGAAATTGTTCTTGAGGGCTGCTCTGTACTGTCCATTAATGCCTCTGTCTACAGCTTCCTGTTCAGCCACCACTCTCCTCAACTCGCCATAGAAGGCATCCCTTGCTACTTGGCTTTTCAGCTTCCATATTTTCCTCGTAGGTACATAAGTCCTCTTTTTCATCACTTGTTCTTTAAGCACCATATCACAAATCCATAGTTTGTGCTGCTGCACACACTCCTCACTTCCTATAACTTTAACATCCCTCACTAACCTCCTATCGGCCCTCCTAACCAGAAAATAATCTGTCTGACTGCTATTTCCCCCAGACTCATACATAATTAACCTACTGTCTCTTTTCCTAAAATATGTGTTGCATACATATACATATACATACATACATATATATATATATATATATATATATATATATACATATACAGGTAACTCGCACGGAACACGATCTCATGGAACGCGCTCGCAATTATACACGGTAAGGGCTGGGATACATATAAGACAACGTAAGATTAAAAAACCATTATGAAAACTACAAATTAACGCAGGAGAGGCCTTTGAAAGATCAAATCCTCGAACGTCACCTCAGCGCGCGGTTTGTTTTGATTACGTAACGATCTAGGCGGGAAATTATTCAGTGAGTGAGACATTCCCGAGTACAGTAGCACAGTATTTGTAAGTTAAATATTTACAGTACTGTACTGTTCTGGTAAGTTTATGTGCAACTTAAAGTACTATTAAATAATGTTAAAGCAAGAAATAAAGTCTTATAACCAGTTTACCTGATAGGCGTCAGAATATTTGCCTTTTTTATTTGTTCGTTTTTTCCACAGTGCTGTTCAGTATTTGTAAGTTAAATATTTACTGTTTTCGTATGTACTGTACTTGTAAGCACTTAAATAAAGTTAAATCATTAAATAAAGCCTTGTAACCAGTTAACCCGAATTATATGATTACCCATGATCGGTGTCGGAATATTGCCTTTTTTGTTTGTTCATTAAACTCTTACTGTACTACTTTTCTACAGTACTGTATTTGTAAGTTAAATATTTACTGTTCTGGTATGTACTTGTAAGCAATTAAAGCATTAAATAAAGCCTTGTAACCAGTTAACCTGATTTATATGATTACCCATGATCGGCATCGGAATATTGCCTTTTTTTTGTTTGTTCGTTAAAGACTTATAATAAGAGAAAAATACATATTTTTCTTGGTATCTTTACCTATTTGCTCAGGTTTGCTGTAATGGTTTGCAACTTGTAGAAAACTGTGAACACTTTCCCGAAGTGAACGAAAATCTGGGACATGACCTTGACTTCACCATCTCATGTATCATCTGTCAGTTCACCACCGGCTATCGTGATGAGTGGGTGTACGATTTTTTCGCTCGTGGCCATGCCTAACCACACATAGTTACACCCATTATCTCAACCCAGACAGAAAATACAACCTTTTTCCTCCCTTGCAAAACACAAACAACCACCCTGTTTATGAGACAGCAATATATATTGCGAAAATAACAAGGTAAAATGATAAAGATGAACGTAAAATGATAGAGAAAGATGAACATGTTATGACGGAAGAAATACGTTTTCCCTGTCTGTAAACGTATTTATTTCTGCTTTGTATCTGTATTCGTAATAATTAGACTTATTGTTAGTTCTGAAACTGCATTACGATTCTATTTTTAGCCATTCTCGTGGTGTGGGAGCTGGAAGTTGTGACACAACTTCCTTATTGCTAATCGGACTGACCCTCCACTTTATTCTCCCGTGGCAGAGTCTAGCCTTGGAGGACGTGCAGTTTTCTCATTTAGGACTGAAAATTCAACTCTTTCGCTCCCTTTTCCAAGCATGGGCACAACGATAACGTAAAAAATAACTCGAAACTACCATAAACATATATCAAAAAGGTGAAAATGTATTCATAACATTAATTTTTTTTCCAGCCATTCCTAACAGATTATGTACTGAAATCATTCGATATCACAGTACTGCATTTCTAAGTTAAATATGTACTCTTCTGGTATGTACTTGTAAGTTAAAGCACTGGTACCAGTTAACCTGATTTATATGATTACCTATGATCGGCGTCGGAATGTTTCCTTGTGTTTACGTACAGTATTTGTGTGTTGAAGTTTTGCTCAGGAGTACTGTATTTGTGAGTTATAACATTAAATAAACCTTCTAACCACTTAAAGTGCTTTCTAGTGACAGATAACAGCAAAACAACACATTTGGGGGGTCTAGGGAGCAAAATACGGAGTAGTTTAAATATACGCGATTTCGCACCTAACACGGCACGGTAGGAACGAAACCCACGTGTTCCGTGCAAGTTACCTGTATACAGTAATCACTCCAATATCCGACGTAATAGAGCCATTGGTAGGTTCGGTTGTTGGTTTTGTCTGGATATTGGGCCCCAGCTTATGGACTTGTACTTATGGACCCTGACTCAGAGAAACACCTATACAACTCCCTCTGGACATGCATAGCACTTATTTAACACCCAAATCACATCAATAAGGCACATAAATGACTGAAATAAATGCAAAAGAAACATAAAATGAGGGTTTAGAAGTATGTTCATACATTAATAAACATTCTGGTACTTATGGACCCTAACCTAGCCTAACTCAGAAAAACACATTCCTACTGCACATGCATGAGGTAAGTATAGTATGGAAAAAAGTACAGTATGAAACATTCTGGTAAGTATTGTATGGAAAAAAGTACAGTATGAAACATTCTGGCTACTTACAGCAAGTCCCAGGCCACCTCGATGAATAACCGCCTCCTCTCGGACTCTGACAGTAAGAACGATTTCCTGAAGCACTTGCAGTACACTCTTCCTGAATTCTTGCACTGAACTTAGTCAATAACACACAGAAGTCTGTTCTCTTCACAGTGTTCACTTTAGTCCAAATAATGCTCCATTTCAATTTAGTGTTGCACATTAACTTTTCCCAAAATTTCCAAAGCCAAAACAAAGAAGTCTATTTACGTTAAATTTAGTTTCCACTGAGTCTTTTCTCTCAACTCGAAAACCTTAACACAACACACCGTTTTTTTCACTGCACAACACTCAAAATTCGCGTGTGGTCTAGTGGAGAAGTTCTTGCTGTTTATTCACTGTCAGAGTCCGAGAGTATCACTGGCAGGCAACCAAGGGGTGCATCGCTGGGTCGTGGTGATGGTGTACCCACTGCAGAGGACTCTGAGGAAAGCCGCAAACTCACGTCGAGCGGTGACTCCACCATGGCTGATATGCTGGGCTGTGGCTCGGAGCATGAGGGCCTGTCTTGGGGAGGCAACGGAATGGAGCCAGGGCTGGGCAGCGGGGGTCACAGGCCTGAAAAAACTGTCAATCGTTGACTGACGCAAGGACCGACGATTCTGGCGATTGATGATGCGCTGCCTGAAAGCACGCACTTCCTCCACGAGTCCCAAGGGCCCCATCTCCCTGTCGCAGTCCGGGTGTTCCAGGTAGTCTAGGACGAACTCTAGATGTTCCCGGAGTGCGCTCAGCTTGGTGATGGCTGGAGTAGTGTCCTGCTGAGAGGAGTCCGCATCATCGTCGCCTTCGTCGTCGGAATCTTCAAGTTTGGTACTGACACCAGCAACCGAAGACGCGATCTCGATATCAGACAACGTCTGATACCCAGGATCACCCTCGTCGTCATCCAACCACTCATGAACATCGTCCACATCAACATCGTTGCCGTGCGTACGTAGCCGTGCATGGAAGTCATCCACGTCAAACCCTAGAAAATCGTACTCCACATCCGTTCCGAGAAGCAGACGAGACCAACCATTTTCAAGAGTTTTCACAGGGACTTCCTTCCATGCACTAGCCCAGTTGTACAGCGCAGACTTGATGTTGTAGCGGCGAAGGTTTTCCAAAGTCCGCTTGCCTCGTGTGTCACGTCCTTCCCTGCGCTCGTTCTCGTCCTCGAGAACAACCATCACCTGGTCCAGGAACTTCCGACGGTACAGGCGCTTTGTTGCCACGATCACTCCTTGGTCCATGGGTTGAATGAGAGCAGTCATATTAGGTGGCAGAAACATGCACCTAATACGGCCATTCTCAGCAACCAAGTCCTTGTCGCACTGGTGGGCAGGTGCATTGTCGAGGAGAAGGAGAGCCTTTACCTGGTCGCGAGGGATTCCCAGTGTCTTCGTCTGGTAATGGATGACCTCCTTGACGAAGTGACGGTGAAACCAGTCTTTGAAAATCACAGCTGTGAACCATGCTTTCAAAGAATGGTACCAGACGACAGGAAGGACATCCATCACCCCACGAAGGCACCGAGGCTGCTTTGCACGGCCAACAACAACGGGCTTAAGCCGGTGCATGCCGTTAGCACTGGCACAACACAAAGCAGATATCCGTTCCTTGGAAAGCTTGCGGCCAGGTACATGCTTCTCCGTCTCCTCGGCTAGAGTGTTCGTTGGCAGCGAGCGATAGAATAGGCCAGTTTCGTCAGCATTGTAGACTTGACCGAGAGTTAGGCCCTCCCTGTTGATCAAGCCTTTCACCTTTTTCCGAAACTCGTCCACTCCATCCTCGTTAGCGTCCAATGCTTCGCCATGTGCTTTACGGTTAGTAAGGCCATGTCGCAACTTGAACGCGAAGAGCCAACCCTTGGATGCCTTGAAGTCTAGGGCGTCGTGAAGCCTTGCGAACTTCTCAGCAGCAGCCTTCAGCTCCGTTCCACGTACCATCACACCAGCTGCACGTTGCTGTCGGTACCAAATCAACGTGGATCAGTCGATTTCTGCAAACTTGGGGGTAAATATAACCTTCCTTTCCACGTTGCGTTTGCTTCGCAACGAGAAGTCAGCCGTGTACTGCATGAGTTTATCTCGGGAACGTTTGATATCGAACAAAGTCGACCGGGCCAGGTTGTACTCGCGGAGAATGCGGGAAGAAGACCAACCCGCTTCAACTTTCTCCAATATCTCCCTCTTCTTTTCCAGAGTCAACACCACTCTCTTCCTTTTCTCAGGTGGCGGGGCCATCATCACACACACTAAGAGGAGGCCCGAGAGCAGCAGGAGGCCCTGCAGCAGGTACGGCACCACCAAAAAAGCGAGCACGTGGGCAGCCATTGCGAAGAGCGTAGGTCCAGTCGCGGTGAGAGACAGACGGGAAGTGGGGAGGATGCAGCGGCGCTCTGTCGGACGTCGGAGGAATGATGCACCAAACCAATGCTCTCTCGCGGCGCGCGTGGCAAGTTCAAATTACGGACGGGAAAAAATCTTTAATTTTTTTAATTTTTTTGGGTTTTCGGACGATTTTGGGAGTGTTGGATCCCAGGACGATAAGGTCCGGGTAGTGGGGATGTTCAGTTATTGGGCGTCCG